>NW_008585417.1:0-46319 GCF_000691845.1 Merops nubicus | reverse complement strand
AAGGCCAGCCTGGGATATTGCCCCAGGGACTGCTTCCCAGATGGGGGTGATGGTGACGTATTGATATTGGGGGAGGAGTTGGATTCAATACTAATTTTGTATATATTTGTACAAAGTCAATTTTATTAGTATTATTACTATTATTATTAATGGTAGTAATATTATAAAATTAAAGCTGTTTTCTTATCAATAAGTCTTTCTCCCTTATTCCCTTTCTTTCTTCCTTTTGGGGGTGGGGGAGGGGGTTAACAGAGAGTGTCTGTTACAGTTCTGGGGGCTGCCCTGACCCCAAACCGCAGCAACTCCCAGCCTCAAGACCTGTATGTAGAGGCCACGGTATGGTCCCTCAGGGCAAGGTCTGCAGCTCCTGCTTTGCTTGGAGTGTGTTTGGCAGTTCACTGTAATTCATTCTGCTGTGAACACATGTAAGCAGAAAATAAGAACTAATATATGTAGCTATCAGGATTATAGCCTTTTTTGATGTAAAAATCTGGGAAACATGACACAAAAAAAAAAAGATGTATTTCTTGCTTACATCTGATAACTGTTTATTTGTTGAATTCCTTAATTCAGTCACCCAGTGGAGTCTCAGTCAGGGGCTCAGTCTGCACAGGGGCTCTGTGCCTTCCTAGTGACTCCATGAGTTATGAATCACAGTATAAGAGCCAAAAAAGACAAAAGATACTGGCCCTCCTTCAGCTTGAGCCATGTTCGTCTCTCCCTATCCTTCCATACACATAACTTGGTCATCCAGACCTGGATACAGAAACACCCTGAATGCCTTTGGAGCAAGCCATCTTGTGCATCTAATGCTGATTTTGACACTATTTCAGTCCCATCTACCTGGGAGTATGTGAATGATATAAACACTGTCAATGGTTTTCACATGTGCAAGCAGACAATCCCTTCTTTGTAGTTGGTTGTAACTACCTTCCCACATCATCACTGAGCATGACTAGTTATTCTGTACCTCAGAAGCCAAACTGGAACTACTAATACCACATATCAAGTATTCTAAATATTAGAATTAGGTACGTCCTTGATCTCTGGTGTGTTACAAGCTTCCTGCTGGGACCACATATGATTCACTGCTCACAGACACAGCAGACTTGGCAGCAAGTCATTCTGGCTAAATGTAGCCCTGAAACCATTTTTTCCCCAGCTCTCTAACTCTACAGTTCCCTAACTGTATTGGAGTTCCCACGTCACACAGACATTTGCAAAACCAGATTCAATCCGCATTCATAGCTCTTTTATTCTATTCCTGGCTCATGACTAACTAGTTTTCTACTCCAATATTAGATTTTTCTCTTTTTTTTTTTTTTTTAATCCCTTTCAATAACTCATTTTCGGGATGAAAGTTTTTTTTCCACAATGGCTGCAAAAACATGAGTGTTCACCCTAACAGCTCTGAGTGAGGTGGGAAAAGGGACCGAAAACCACCTGCTTGAGCAGCTTTATGTAACTTTGGTCAGGAAAGGGAAAACTGATGCTGTTTGTAGGGTGGTCCAATGTCTGACTGGTTCATATGTAACATAAAACTTTCATTTATATAAAAAAATGTTTTATTTAATGATTTAAGTATTCTGTTAAAAAAGTAGAAAAAAGGCACAGTAAAGTAAGAGGTTCATTCATTTACTCAGGTGCATTTGTTTAAATAAGTAATAGCCACAAGATTAACCCTTTCCCTATTCCAAGCTGAAGAAGGATCCTTCTTTTATGAAGCAGGATAAAGGCAAATTTTGGACTAACAACTGCAATATGCAGCTGGCCAAAGCCAAACCCTGGAGTCCAGCACTGGCACCTTTTATCCCTCAAGCCCACTTGTTCTCTGCTTTTCAGATGTTGTACAAACATTCCTTAAGTGCAAAAACACACACACTTTCTCAAACAGTAGTTGAAAGAGCTAAATTTTAGCTTAAATTAATTTTACCAGTTAAGAAACTCTGCCAAACACTATCTATAAGCTCTATCCCTCTAAAGCTGCTACAGAAGGTTGCGAATGCCTCATGCTCACCTACATGTGCTGATTTTGTACCAGGCAAAACCTGGAGAAAACAGTTTTATTCTGCTTTGGTGTTACTACTTGAGCTACCGCCCCAGGCTCCAGTTCTGCCAACACAGAGCCATTTTATACATCTGAATAATCGCTCCAAGTTTAATGAAGCTCCTCACATCTCCATTAGCAATTGTTTTGGCTGGGAAAGGGCCCTGCCTATCAGCCCTGGAGGAGCCTGGAAACAGAGGAGTGATAATACTGGGAGGCTCACTTTGGGAAAGGCTGTGGTTTTCTGGTGATAGGATACAGAACTGCAAGACAAAAAAATAGGAAGAGGTGAAATCACAGCACCACAGCCTTCAGCAGGGCTGGGATTTAATCCCAGGTTTCTGGCCTTGTTCTCACCAACTCTAAACAGAAAGAGATTTCAGAAACCAGCAAGTGATCAGATAGGGCTCGCGAGTCTGTATGGACTAGTCATAACATGTCTAGTGACTTGTCTTCATCGCAAGCCAACACTGGATACCACACATTGTGTTTTTGTGTATGGAGAAAAAACAAAGCAACAATTTTGTTTGCAAGTGCACTAGCTGTCAAAAATATTTTAGTTCATTTTGTTTTCCAACTGCTAGCAGTAGTGTTATGGGCAAATTACCTGCCAAATTAAATTTTAAGTCCGAGTTGTTATCTATATAGCATAAAGGAAGCCTCCTGTGTAAGAAATGAGCATTACTAATACAGCACTTCTACACTCCAACTTCTTTCTTCCATCTCACACTTCCCTCCAACACCTATCCTTCCACAGGTGCATTAGCATCAGCGTTACTTTGTCAGTATGACTGTCTCATATAGATAATGACAGCTCTATAGCTTGCATTTTGTCTGTAATGGAAAACTTATTTCTGACATCTCATAAAAGATTCTTCTGAGAAGCAAGGATGCTTTTATGCAGCAGGACTTAAATCTTCTACAAAGGAGTTGAAAACACACTCCTGCTGAGATACTGAAACAATCCCAAACTGTGGCAATCTTTAATTGCTAAAGGGAAGTAAAACCTACAATGACTAGCTATAGCAATTTCAACACTCAATAGAATAGTTACAAAGTTATTCTGCACTTCTCTTGTAGTTATCGCCTGTTGAGGAAGCAATTTCTGTCTTAAACTCCAACTTATGTTTCCATTCTATTTCAACTCCTTGTTCACTGTAGTTTAATCCTGCTTCAGGAGGTATCAATTTTCCTCAAAAATAACTTTGCTGGCAACCGTTAGAATTGTGAATTCACTGGACGCCGGCAGAGTTAAAGAAGAGATGGCGTGGACCAAGCAGCAGAAAACAAAACATACACAAATCCCCAAACAAAAAGTAAAAGCCTAGGTAGGAACTAATCCTCATAATTCTACTAGACTTTTAAAATCTTGAATTTAACAGAAATACCAATTTCAAAGGGCACCCATTTCTGCCACAGCACCCCTTCATCCCCTCTGCTCACCATTCACAGTTTCTCCAGCAATCATCGCCTGCCTTTCACTGCCTGAGGAACAGCTTGCCTGTCCAAGACCTCGCTTCTCATTCCCAGCTCTGTCAGTGGGCCCAAGTGCCTCTCACGAGGTGCCCTGATAAAGGTGTGCATGCCTTCTGGTGCAGCAGAGGCTGTAACAACAGGTTCTCCCTGAGCTCCCTGGTGTCCAGGAGAAGTTCCATGGCTGTGCTTAGCAGACCCTTGCCATTTGTCCCCACCTACGGCATCCTTCTGCCGCAAAGCAGCTGGGGCTGTTTCTTGGAAAGGGAGCACAGGACTCATCCAACCCCACACAGAGGTCTACACTGGGGATTTGCACTGCTCTCTGCTTGCTTATGCCTGGGACTTATATCTGTCCCTGCCACATGTGTAAGAGCCTAGTGGGAAATGAGCATGAACAGAAAGCCTGTCCAAGGCAATGAGAGAAACCCACAGAGTACATTAGAGAAACAGAAAGGAAACATATAGACACAAAAGGGGAAAGTATCCTTGCAACACTTGTTTTAGTTCTCTCTGCACGGGCAATAGCATAGTTGTGTCAGGTTTTATCTTTTGGAAGAGCCAGAGCTGCCACTGTGCCCCCAGACATCCATGTGCCACGAGCCCAGCAGGGCTGCTCTGTCACTCACTGGTGAAGGCCACGTGCCTGGTCAGGCTCTGCAGCCAGGCCATGCCCAGCTCTCCCCCTCAGCACCTGCTCCAGCATGGGAGAGGCACCAACCAGCTGAGGTGCCCACAGAGTCCATGGGCACAGCTAAGCTGGAGGACTGGTGCTCTCACCAGTGTAAACTGCCTACTGTAACTAATTTTACTGTATGTCTTCTCCATAAGACTGATCAGGTTCAAGAAGACCTGAAGTGGTTGTGTTGGGCACACGTTGCTGCTCCTGAAACAGCACAAGCACTGCAGCACCCAGCTCGGTTCCCTGGCCAACATGGGCAGAAATACCTTCCCAGAACAACACTGTTATTCAGACTGCAAGGTCTCTGCAGGAGATAGAAGGTGTCTTCTCAATGTTTTTGGTACAGCTTTATCATCCTAATAGTTCAGAAGATAGTTTTGTAGTAATATGAAATTATATTAAATTGTACAGATTCCCCGGGAGAAGGAGAGTATGCAATAAAATGCCAATAATGTCTTCAATGACAGAAGAAAAGTGTCTCTGCCTGCAGTGGTCAAGAATACCTTTCTAAAACCAGCTAGTTGTTGCACTGTCTGGTATAAATACAATGCCTCTGATACAAGCATTATTTAGTGTCTGATGGTTAGACAGTATCAAAATCTGTTCATGAAGAACAGTCAATGCTCATGCATGCACACTGTTCTGCCTAAAAATATTTTGTCAAGCCCAGGAAAACACAAATACTTAATTATTTATACTTACAAATCAAGTTAAATAAATTTGTTCTTCAAAACTGCCTGTGTATTTCATCATGCTGCCTATACACAAAAGTTCCTTTAACTCAATGGATGCTTTCATTGTAGAGAAAATTGAACACCTGTAGCATGGCTTATCCAATATGTTTCAAGGCTAAGGATGGTTTCATGTTGATAGTGGAGACTTCAAATTTCACAATTAAATTCACCACCACAGAATACCGTTAAAACCCTTGAAGTGTAGAAGTTCTCTTCAAGCTAGAACAATTTCTGGACTTGCACTGTGAGTAAACATCAAATGGGCAAGGAGTCTCTGGGAGATCTGAGTATCAGTCTTGAACAATTCTAGTTTTGTTCCTAGTGAATCTATCACTTCAAGAAAAGGATTAGAGTGCCCTTGATTCTTCTACTTAGCTGTTAGTTTGCTGTATGATTCTTTAAACCTTCCTATGCTTTACCATTTGCAACATCCTCTTTGCTGAGAAGCGCAGTCAGGCTATGATTCAGTGCCTTCAATACCAAGCAAACCTTTTCCTATTTACTGACAGATAAATTCTTGGAAATCCTAGGCAAATGTATTTCATCTGAGTGTTTTTGTTATTATTAAATGAATACGAAGAAGGAGAAGATAGCAACCCAGGCAAAACAGAATGACCCAGAAGGGAAAGTACCAGGAAATGACCCAAAGAAAAGAAAGTATTTTGTCTATCTTCCTCAGACTAGCAGTTGGTTTCCTTAAATGACATTTTTTAAAGTTTATTTGAAAGTATAATGAAAAAATGCTGATAAACATGACAATATAAGTTAGTTTTGCTCTTGGTAGAGAAACATTATGACTTAGGAGCCAGGGACATTTATTTTTCATATTTGGATTTTTTTTTTTAACAGTATTTCCCTTCTCAGTGTTGCTGCACCAGAGAGATATAATAGCAGATAGGTGTATGAGATTTTAGATCAACAAGAATGTTGCTTTTACAATTAATACCTTTTTCAGATATAGTCAGAGTTCAAAAGTGGTTTTATTTCTTCTATGCATGGAAGATGATGTATTACACGCCATTTTACAAATACACTTCTCTTTTTAAAATGGAATGTAATTCAAATTTTCTGACACTGCAGCTGCAATTCAATAGTTGGATTTACTAAATGTGGATTTACAGTAACAGACTCTTCAATTTTCTTTCCCTGTCTAGCTCCTTTCTGCCACCTTGATTTATTTCTGTTTCGCAGCTGCACCTACCAAATGATTCTTACTCTCACTTCACACTTTTCCACATCTTCCTGCAGCTGATCCAGACTAAACCACAATTTTTCTGGGAACTTGAAGTGAAAGAATTCTCACAGCAAGAATACAATGCCCACAACTGCAGGGAGCAACTAATTTACCTGGGGAAAAGAAAACAAACAAAAATCCTGAAGGCTATAGGTTCAAATTTTGAAAAGTTTAAAAATTCTCAGTTTAGATTCCAGCATCAGTAGTCACTACAGCACAGCAGTAACTCCCCCAGAGACTCTACAGCATTTATCCACTTCTGGTGCTTACAGCACTAATCACTGTAAGTAGTAATTGCTTGAGTTACATAAATATAGTTACAGGTCCCAAATATCCCACTCTCAAAACTGCAATTGATAAAACTGGCACCAGAAAACCTTAGAAGCATAAATATGATCCAAAATACAAATCAATCCAAATAATGAAAAACAGATCAAGACAGAGAACAAAAGAATATGGAGAAACAACAAAATTAAATCAATAGATAAAATAACGAAGAACACTGAGGCAGCCTGCTCCTGTCTCCTTCCCTGTAAGACCCCTCCACAGTGGTAGAGATGTGAAGGAGACCTGGGTACAGCCACAGGGCTTCAACTCCACAGGCATGCTCAGCCCTGTGCCACATCCAGCCGAGAGCCTCCTCTCCACAGCCTTACACAGGGGTTCAGAAAGACAGAGCCCAGGATGAAACCGTAGCCCTGTGTTTACATATTAATTACTGAAAGGTTACTTAACCTGGAGCCAGAATGTAATGTGCTTGGGCATTCTTAAGCCTCCCAGAAAGGGAGCAGAAGGCAAACCGCCTGGCTTGTCTTTACTGCCGAGTGGCCCTGCCCCTGGGTGCTTCTTCACAGCTAATGTGGACACTGCCCGTGTCAAAGGCAGGCTCTGACAGCCCAGCAAAACGTGCACATTTCAGTTACAGGGACTCCGTGCTTCCAGTGCAGCCCAGCTGCCAAGCACAGAGATCTGCAGTGATAACAACTATACTTAAAAGCGTCACTACACGTTTGAATGCATTTACACATTCTCCTTTTACTCTCTATTTATTATTAATGGCAACTCAACTAATATCGTGACCCCAGTGTGTTTGGTACCGTAGGTGTACAGAAATACAGCAAGCTCTTGCTCTGAGGAGTTTACAGTTTAATTACAAATGACAGCAAATGGAGGATAAACATTATGAGCTGTTCTGCTTTCCATCAGGAAATCTAACTTGGGTAACAATTTTTAACCAGATAGAAACAATTACACATTAAATCACGTATGAGAGGCAAGGACTGTACCAGAGGCTAGGCTGCAGGCATATCCTAGTCAATCTTATGCACCATGGTGACAGTGGCCACTTCCAAGACAGATAAACAAGTCCCAGAAGATTAAGAGCTTCATACGTTGTCACCAGTATAGAGATTTTTGGAGGAAGCAAATGATAAATTTAGCTTTATTCAAGTAAGTAATACTCAAGCTTACACATAAGCATGTATTTGAATCCATGTCTTTGGTGCATACCAAAGGACTTAATATGCAATCTCAGAACAAGCATCTGATGGCATTTTGCACTTCCTCACATTTTCAGGTGTCATTCCTAAGTCCATCATAAATTAGCTGCCTATGAAACTTCATATTAATTCAGAGGGGAGGTTATAAAAGTCATAGGTGACTGTTACAGATCTCCACAGAAAAGGATTTTGAAGCTGTAGCTGATAAAGGTTGTCCACCTGAGGACTATACTAGCCATTCACTAGGAACTGTGGCCTTATCTGTTTTACACACGTTGAAACTTTACATCCACCTATCCTTGCTGTGGTGGCACAGTCTGCAGACCTATACAAGAGGCAGCAGACTCTCTGAAGCTGGATATGAGCTGCGTACTGCCATTTGAGGACCTGGCTATTGAGTGCTATGGGCCATCATATAGGAAAGCAGCAGGGATTGAGTTGGAGATAACAGTACGTGGGGAAACTGCTCCCATGGAAAGTCCAAACATTAGGGAATAGGCTGCTACAATACACAGAGGCCCCTGCAGCTGTAGCTTCCAAGTGGGCTCAAGTAAGCACGGATCCTTGTGTCTCCTAGACTACAGATGAACCTTGCTTCCTAGGTGGCAAACACAACTCTTACCTTATCGAGATGACTGCAGCAGGATGCCTGCCTTCAGCCCTCTTGGAGGCCATACCTCAGTACTGAAGAGCAACAGAGACTTGTGGGCTGTGTTTTAGATGTAAAAGATTAATGTCACGCTGAGACTTCATCTGCTGCATTCCCTCCTGCTTTACAAGAAGATTTGGACTTTGACTCTGCAGCCTGTCCTAGGACCAGAGCGAGGCTGCCAAGTCCCTCCCAGGGCCCCAGGAGGGCCTCCTGCGCAGAGCCTCACGCCTGCCCTTGTCCACAGACAACCACCGACCCACAAGGGCAGGAGGTGCCAAGCACCACATATTCAACTGAAGCCAACTAGCATCACAGGGGACTCACCACTCCTCGAGGACAAGAGCTAACTTTGCTAATGTGATGTACAGAACTGGAATCACCACTTCCCAGATTTGACAGAAAATGGGCATTCAGATTCCCACAAGGACATGTAGCCATGTTAGGAAGCCAGAAGCACCTAGCAAGCTACTAAGCACCATCCACGTCCGTGCAGAAGAAGGGTTATTTATTGCACCACGCTGTGGTAACGACTGCATAAGCTACAAGTCCGGGGCTTAAGATTCATTTTGTTCCCAGTAGTAAATTTACAAACAACTTACAGAACAGGAGCAAAGGTCCTTATGGCTCCCTCATTTCCAAGGCCTCCTCAGGCTACTTTTACCCACTTTCCACAGCTAAGACACCTAAGGTTACTCTGACTCTTCCCTGTGCAGTGAGAACACTAAGTGGTCCTTCTCCAGAAGTACCACTACAACACATCTGTGCCAGCTACAGCTACTCCAAAGACCAAATTCTTTCTGGATTTCACTCTAAGACTCTCAAATACACAAAGGTTCACACAGGAAGATGTGCAGATCACTCCCAAAGTCCCTCTCTACATGTGTCCTGCTTCCCACACTGCAGACAAGCAGAGGGGAGCCCAGTGTTCATGCACACTGAAGCGCCCCAACTTCCTGTGCTCAGCCTGCCATGTACATGGAGGGCTGGGGTCAAGCTACTTGTCTGGAGTAACAGGACAAATAGGAGGCACACTTCACAGCACAAAATGGTCAGAAAACTATTGTGCTACTGAAAAAAAAGATTTACTTACAGCAGAATTGGACAACAAATCTTTTAGAATTAGTCTAGTCAAAAACAGTCTTTGTGTCTGATAAAGATTCTACACCCTTCATCCTTACTCCACAGCTACAAAAAACAAAATATAACTAAGGGAAAAACACATTGTATTTCAGACTTCCCCTTCCTCAAAAGCAAAGTCCTTGACAGAAGGACTTTTGTCCCAGACAGACTCACAAGAATGATGTACAGGTACTGCAGAAACTCTGAATGTCTCTAAGTGTCCTGATGATCTTCCCTCAGAGAAACCACTATGGATCAGCTAAAGAAGCAATTTGAGGAGGGGACAGTCCAGATTACACTCCTTCGTAGATACTATGCTCAAAAAAAAAAAAAAAAAAAAAACAAACCAACAAAAAAACACTAAACTAAAAAAACCTTGAAAGGCAGAATAATAATTTGAATTAAAGGTGTCTCCTCCCAGGTAACATCAGGGTTAGACAACTGATACACAAAACAGAAGCAGAAGATCTAAGAATGGCTTGATGCTTTACTACTGTAAATTTATCCTGAATTTTGAAAAAACCCTCAAGTCATCCTTGAACCTCTTATTCTTCAAATGATTTCATATATTCTGTCACACCACGAGAGAGGGCACGAATCAGCACCAGAAGCAGAGGGTGAAATGTCAAAGACATGAAGGGTGTTTTCTATCTCGCACACAGTATTTGTGAATTATATTTTCTGGGAGGCCCCTGTCTCTGCTGTAGCACACAAGCCAGCTCGTGGCAGTCCAGCTCATCACCAGCCTGGTCCAGAGGCAGTGTAACTTTCCTTTAGCAGCTGTGAGCTAAGACAGATTTCTCACCAAAACCATAAAGCAGAGCTGCACAGTGGGACCTGGTGATGTAACTTAAGGAAGCCACAAGTGGCTTCTTGTTGCCCTGCTCCCTTCACCATAGCAGTTACGAGCTGGCAAAAAGCCTTCCCCTCTAGCTTTCTCAGGCTCTCAGCATACTGAAGGCATAGTTCCCCATAAGCAGGGGCAGGGCACCTCGGTGTGCAGTATCACATGCCTGGCCTCCTCTCTCCTCACTCACGTAACGAAGCTTCTAAAGGACTATCGGCAGCGGGCCGGGGTAACAGCATAAACTGTGTAACAGGAAGAATTCGCACGTGAGACGCTTGTCACCAGGCGTTGTGGGTCAGGGAGAGCTGATCCTGAATGATTCCTACAAGTTGCAATGTGAATTGAACAGATGATACAACGGTTTTGCAAAGCAGCCCAAGAAGCACACAATACCCATGTGAGCAGCCTTAGCACCGAACCCACCCCACCTCTGCTTAACCCAGGAAATGGCTCTCAAGGCACACAGCACTGGCAACGTGCAAAGTTTTCCTTAACATGTGGGCTAATTTCACAGGAATATTATGCAACAGACGAAAACAAATACATACACACATTCATGCACAGATGGAAAATACAATGAGTTTCATCCTGCAAAG
The DNA here is from genome assembly GCF_000691845.1 of Merops nubicus. Taxonomy (NCBI): domain Eukaryota; kingdom Metazoa; phylum Chordata; class Aves; order Coraciiformes; family Meropidae; genus Merops; species Merops nubicus. The sequence goes on along the minus strand of NW_008585417.1, from coordinate 35,436 downwards.
TGTAGAAAGCGTCAGGTCTTGTCAGTGACTTCATACTCACTGTGGAGCGCAGAATATTTAATTCCTACATCCTATTCCAACAAAGCTGCTCTGACTTTGAGGGAGTTTGGCTTTTGCAATTGGATGGACATGATTATGAATGATTTGCATGAGGGACTTTCCCAGGCAAGCTTTATAAGCTCACTAAGACTTCTGAACTTGTGTCAGTCTTTTCTGTCTCACAGTAAAACTTCAAGATTTCTTTCCCAGGGACTTGGAACTGTGTGCGCGGTGTTTTACTATAAAGTGAAAATGTTTTCTATTAAAAAGCATTCTAAAATTAGAGTATCTGTGGTCCTGTATCTTCTCCTTTCTCATTTTTCTAATGTCTTTCTCCCACAGTTTTCATGTCCCAAGTTCTGCAAGCAACTGTTCTATGGGCAAAAATTAGGAAATGTTCTTTCCAGGCATTTAGCACTGAATCTTTATCTATGTCTATGAGCCCACTGAGAGTTTCACATAAATTCCAATTGCTTTTCCATTCCTCTCTTTTTTTCCATTCTTGAAGATAGTTGTTGCATAAAGGACTGTAGGATTCTTTTTTTTTTTTTTTTTTCTGCTATATAAATTATCTTTTTCTGTCTGGTACTCTTTTCCTTTCCATGATTTACTTTCACTGTGAAAGGGGGAAGGAAAAAGCAAGTTTCAAATATGCAAGTAAATACCTAGATAAGTAAAAGAATAGCCCAGTAACTACACACCACGAGATGGAAATCCAAAATAAAAAGAACAGTGTGCAGATAATAAAAACTTGTCTCTTGTTAAGACACACCAGGAGGCTCCTGTGACCTCAGACCTGTGGTCGCAGAAACCAAAATCAGTTAAAACCTGCAGAGAACGTTGCAGATTCTATTTAAGATCTGAACCAAGATCCTGACATTAGAAAGTCTGCTATTATTTTCATTCTTTATAGAACGTTTGAACGTTTACCTTAATTTTGGCTTTTGGGTTTTTTTTTAAATGAACACTAACTAATGGTTTCATTACAGTCTTAAGGATGGCTTTGTTTCATGTGCAAAGCAAACATTTAATGAAGGGTGCGATTAAAGTCAAATAAGTAAATGTTTTACATTTTACCTTAGAAGCTACAGCAAAGCAAAACAAGTAGGTATTGCCATGCCGAAAAACTAATCTGTGTGCATAGATGCCCATCTTGACATCTCCACCTTTTTTTTTGTTCTATTCCTTTGCTTGCAGTTTTATTCAAAACCACAATGAAATATATTGAGAGTAAAGTAATGTTTTCAGCCCCAAAACAAGTTCTGGTACCCAGTTTTTCAAGAAGATGTTGCTAGTAGTGAGTAGGCTAAATATCATTGACTCAAACTGCCTTCAACAAGTAAGGCAGAGTGTAAAAAAGGAGTAAGGGGAAAAATCTGTATCTTAGAATCTTAGCAACTGCTGAAACAGCAAAGCATACTTTTACCTCAAGTGTTTACCCAATAATTCGCCAGGAAGTAAACAGAAATTGGGCAGAAAGTAAACAGAAAACGTCCTCTCAAATGGGCATTTATGCCTGGATATCAAGGATATCTGAGGAAAGACTTCTAATCCACTTTGCAGAGGAATATGCCATTGTTGTTCAAGGTGCAAAGCCACGGAGCCAAACTACAGAGATGCAGCAGACCTGGACTCTCCCCTGGCTATTCGGGTTTGCCCCAGAGCAGGGGACGCTTTGCCATCGCAGCACACCCCACAGCACAGGTTGCACCTCCAGAGCCTGGCACTCACATCAGGGAGGGATGAGGGGCTGGCAGGGTTTTGGGACAGGAAAGTTCTGGGCACCAGGTGGTGGCTGAGTGCAGGCCAGGTACCAGCCCCAGCCATGCCTTCTGTGCCATGAAGATATGCCTATTGTACTGGAGCGGCAGCCCAGGTGTGAGCTTCTCTGTAGGAAAACTACCCTCAAGATAAAAGGGTGGCTTTCTGCTAAACACAGAAAATAATCCTTGGGAGCAAAACTGTACAAAACTATTTCCTGCACTTTTAAATCCAGAGGACTTTCCTCTTCTCAAAAAAACCTTCCAAAAAATCCTTGCTGTTCCTCTGTAAGTGATAGTTTATGGAGAGGAGGAAAAACACACGACAGGCAGTAAATCAACCTAATAACTGATCCAGAGTCCATTACCAAATGTTTTTCATTACAAGTATGGCTTCACTGATTTCTGCAAAGCATTGTAGGCTATTTCTGGAAGCTTTAAAAATGCATGACGTTTCTGCATTTTAATACTTGACAGTATAGTTATTACAGTTTATTAAGCAGAAAAGGGGGAATCTGTTTAACTGCAACTGGCTTTCATGACACAAAAGGACTAAGCCAGTGCAAAAGCAGCCAAGCAGGAACCCTATTTAAGTCCAGCATGAAGAAAACCTTCCCCACCTCTTACACCAATTAGGATAATTGGGGTCTTTTGATGTTAAGATCCCCAAGAATCATATGGAAATCATAAAAAGAACAGTATTTAAAACAGATTCAGAATGTAGATAAAATCATTTTTCCTTAACATTTCCACCAGAGCTGGGGGCACCATCAGCTAACAAATTCTTCCTAACGCTTATGTCACTTGTACTGTTGTGCTTGCTTTTGGCCAGGAGAGACGAGGGAGGCTGTCTCTAAAGGCAGCCACTCATAAACCAACAGATGACCTGGGAGGTGAAGCTGGGACACATGTACACTGGAGCTGGGGCGGGCAGGCACCAGGGCAAGCAGTGAGACCAGTCCCAGGCCTTGTCCACAGCCTGCTCCCAAGCTGGGGAGAGAGTTCAAAACAACTAGCTAACCCGATCCACTGGCCAGCTTCTGGAGTCTCAGCACTTGGGTGCTTTGGTGGGCTTTGTAGAGACATCCCTATATCAATAACATCCTTTGTGAACAGAAACAGAAGCTACAGGCATTGAAATAACATGCTTGAATCTGTGCAATGAGTCATCTTTAGGTGATCTTTATGCTTAAATCTTGCATTTCTTCTTTATATTGGACTATTTCTGAAGTATCCAAATTTCTCTAAGCGTCCTGCTTCCAAGGACATTTGGGGCAAGAATTCTGTTTGCCTTAACAATTCAAAAAAGACTATAGGCAAGAAAATGAGGGGAGTTTTGTTAGGTGCAGAATTGCAGAGCTGGAGGGACATTTAATTTTCTTTAAACAAAATTCTGATCAACATTATTTTGCTGTGAAACCTGACACAGCGCTGAAACTTTGCCAAAACCACACCCCCTATATATGGAGAGAGGCAGAGAAGGTAATTTTACGATGTTCTTCCAGACCATAATATGGTATTTTCTATAATGAGAGAGGTTAAACACACCACCTTGTGCATATGAAGCATCAATATAGCCTCCCTGTGGAACTAGTGACATGCTCCTAGTACATGTGTGTTGAGATGTTGTACAACACAGTTCCCTAGAGGCAAGGGGATGAGAGCCGAGAAGGTCCTGACTCAAGAACCTTCCGCTGGCATTTGAATAAATTGAAAAGTAAGCAAAACTGTCGGTGTTTATACAAGCAACTTGACTGTACTCTAACAGAGGACAAGGGTATGAAACTATGTCCTTATAAAGTAACGCTCATCTTTTACTTATCTAACAAAATGGAACACAGGAGAGGGTCAGAGGCTGCCAAAGCTAAAATACCCAAGTGTTAAGGCCAGAGAACTGGAAAACAAAGACAGGAGTATTTGCAGATAACACCACACACACACACACAAAAAAAAAAAGCACCTTAAACACTGTTTATTTTCCTATTAAAATAAGTATTGAATGCTGCTGTCAGTGGTATGCACACCTCTGTGAGAACCTGATATTTAAACTGTCAGTTCAACAACCAATAAAATGATATTAAATAAAGGCTAGCATTACAGTTCTAGTACAGCTACAAAAAGAAAACTGGTAGAATTTTCATATGAATGTGAAATCAGCCTAGCTTACCATCCCAATTTTCAGTTATATGTGATTAAATTCTCATACAGATTTTTAACTTCCTTTTATCTCTTATGGTAATACTAGAACTATAATTAATATTAGTTACAACTTTGATAATTTCACAGGGCCTGAATTGCTTGCTATTCCTAGCATTTGTAGGAAACAAGCCGTGCAGTTCCTGACATAAATATTATTCCTTATTAGTTTTGCAGCTGAATAACATTCAGCATGTAACAGAATCCTCCTAGGACTGAAAAGTACTCTTGTGCACACGGATACACACACAAAAACAACAACTAAAAGCTAAAAGCAAACTTGCTGAGAACTTCTGGGTCAGCTTTAGACATCACCCATAGGAATGAAATCAGACACCAACCAATCAGGCACCATGAGGCTGGCAGTACAAAATAAACAAAAGCTGGGCCCAGGGCTCCACAATGAGGGAGGGAAGTGGACGAGACTATTGTTCCAGAAGCTTTTAAATGATGTTGCTTTATTTATTTCTTTTGACAATTCCTGAACTGAATCTTTAAAAAGTGAAAGGACACACACACACACCCCCACACCCCCCCCCCCGGATGTGTTTTAACAGAGTTGGGGGGTTTCTTTTCTCTGTTGCTATTTGTTCTCTTTAACAACGTTTTGCGAGCCCTGAAAGCCCTATCCCAGCACGGCGTGTGGGAAGGCAGCGTTCTTCCCAGCTTCTCCACAGAGGCTCGGCACCAACACTTGGTGCCAGATTTTCTGAAAAGCTGGGCAGGCTGGGTGCTAAGCTCTTTTCAAAACCTGACCCTTATTTAGGTGCCTTCCAGAAAGCTGAGGTCTTTAGAAATCCGGCAACCGGCATAGATACTGAGCATTTCGGGAAGCTGGGGCGAGAACTATGTGATGAAACCACCTATCTGTGTGCTCTCCTCAGAAGAAAAGCGTCAGATCTTTTGGTCTGTTTTTGCACTGTGCTCTGCTGAAAGCGCCCAAGCCAAAAGGTGCTGCGTGAGAGCATACATACTTATTCACACGAGCGGGCTGAGGAGGACAATGCCTCGCACAGCGTCACAGCCAAGGCTAGCGCACAGCCAGTGATTCACTTCTTGGACACTCTAACCTGTCACTGAACTCAAAAGATTTAGGATTAGGCCCAGAGTTCACTAAAAGCACACATGGTGTGTTTTTTCAAAGTTCAGCTCAGCTGAACAAAGCTAGCAGAATGACTTCAATCCTCTCAGAGCTTCCCCAAGGAAAAAAAAAGCAACATATGTCTGCAGTTTGGACTAGACTTGCTGCCTCTTTCCCATTTCTAACCCTGCCACATAGTCAAGCATATAGAGACAAGTAAATGCATTCCAGCAGTAACAGATAAACTCGGGGGTTCTGGAGTTGTACAGGTAAAGCATATCGGTCTTTCTTACACCTTTAATAAGATAGACCTTTTTCTACTCTTGCCAAGAAAATTAGTCCTAAGGTGCACACAAATAATTACATATTGTGGAACAATAAATTATTACAAATGCTGTAGAATTCTAGCAGCCTGAAGTCTGGGCCAGATTTTCAAATGTTTTGCAGATGTTTATAGTTTGCTGCAAAACTTTTGTCAAGTTACCCACACAACGCAGCATTTACTGAATAATTTTGGCACATAGTAATTCATTCTCTTTGTGCAGGTGTTGCATTCCAGAAATATTTTGTCCTCTTATAGAAGACTGCTGGAATTCTACTTTAAAAAAGTCATGATGAAAGAAACCAGATCCTCTCATCTGGAAGAGGAAAAAAAACCCCACACCCCAAACTCAGTTCATTACCACTTTCTTTCTTTGCAGCTGAAAGAAAATCCCTGTACAGGTAAAAATCTATTCAATATCTATCACAGATATCTGTTATTTCTGCAAAATGCACAAACTGGAAAGGACAGTCCACTTCAAGGTGAAGCCCCAGGCTGCCTCTGATAAAGATACTGAGGTATCTAGTCCCACGTAGTGTTTTGGTGGTTATTTCTACTTACTGTAAGCTCATGGTTGGTGGGACTACTAATGCCTAACCCGTGACTGCAGCAGCGAGGCACAGAAGGAGACTTTGTCCAGCAAGCCCCAAGCAGCGCCGCAGCAGGGACCCCGTGGGCGCACGGGCAGAGCCGGCGTGGGCAGTGTCAGCACCCCCACGTGCACCCCTTGCTGTCCCCCTCAGCCCCGCCACAAAGGCACCACATGCCCCCGCAACGCTCCCTTTTGTACTGAGCTTTTATTCCACACTGCGTGGGGCAGGAAGCGAAGCACAAAACAGGGTTGTGCAGCACTTTGGACCTTTTCTTGACGGATAAGTTGCCTGAAGGCGAAGAAAAGTGAACCCTTGAGATTTAAACAACTTGCCCTTTTAAGCATATGGAAATTAAACATTAAGCCTAAAAAATTTTCCAGGAGCAGATATGAATCCAGATGAAATATCACTTTGTAGATATGGAAAAATACAACTAGCTATCTTCAGCTTCCTAGACGTGCAAGTTTTCCTTCAGGGTAGGAAAGCAAAGATGAAAATGCCAAAGGACTGTTAACCTTTAGAGACACATTTTAAAAGATAACGTGACTGAACCCAGATAAATCAGAATTAAATTTTATCAACCTCCCACTCCTTAGCTACACTATCAGAGAAGAAAAATCTACAATTAGGAAAGAAACAGAAGGAAATTCAGACATCTTAAACCAAGCAAACTCCCATCTCTGCAGTACAACTTCCCTGATGATACTAAATACTGCAGTTCTCACATGCAGTATTACAGACTTGCTGTCTTAACAGTCCTCTAGTGAGTCATCAGTGGAAGAGAACATTTAAATAATGTTTTGGAGTACATATTATCTAGATTTGGCTGTTGTTCTCTCATTTAGAGTAAAATTAATCTAAATTTACAATTTAAATACTTTGCATCAAATCCTTAAATCACCCTTCTTATTCTGTGAATGGAGGTGTTAACGTCTACGTGGTAGTTATGAACCATTAATTCATGTGCTCCAGTATAGTGCCTAAGAATATATAATCCTTTAATCTTTTGTTCTGTGACTCCACCTACAACTCCCTGGCACTAATTTAAGAATACAGACCATGATGCTTCTAATGAGCAAAATGTTACAGTTAGACTTTCAGTCAGCAATCTGTTGCTAAAAGTGTCATAAGAGTTAGACAGCAGTGAAGGGACATAAAGAAAGGAATCTTGATTTTTAAGTGACAGAGGGGTATCCCAGCATGAATACAAAAGCCTATATTAAAAAGAAGTTTAAATATATATATTATTAAAATATAGATCCTTCTACTGAGTGCGTGTTTTATCTTTCTAAATAAAAGTAAAATAGCTTATAATAAATCAATGGTTTTATCTTACTCTAAACTTTTTTTAAAATGTGATTTAATGTTATATTGAACCTGTATGTGTGTCACTATTCAATCTTAATTTTTCAGCTAAACCACTGAATGGATAGCTTTCATTGCTTGGGCATCTAAAACAGTTTGTGGAAGCTTTAGCCTGTTTTTTTTTTCCCAACAGTATTTTTTTTCCTACAAGTTATAGCAACAGTTTTCTTCATTTTCAGTTTATAATCAGTTCATAGTAAGTTAGGAAAACAACTAGGAATTCAGAAAGCAGGTAAGTTTGTTTTTCTCTTTTCATTCATGTATAAAAATGAGATGTGCAATGACAGACTACTTCAGTAGTTCAAAAAACTTGAAGCACTTGATGTCCAGAAACAATCAGCACAACATACTAGCTGTAGATATTAGTTTTGTGTAACAGATCAAGTTTAAGAGCACAACACGTTCGCATATAAATTTTTCCCTTGTGTGCCAGAACATCAAGCACAGTTAAACCACAAAAGCTGTGTTGAAATATCACTTTTGCGTATTTTAATTAGATTCACACTACAGCATTTTGCTACAAATAAATCACATGAGATTGAAAAGATCCATTATTTCTATTAAGAAATGTGATTCACTGTTTTCTAGCGTAAGAAGAATGTAAAAATTTGAAAGGCGAGTAAATGTGTGTAAGCAGCAAATATGCAGAAAAATCCAACTGTGTACAATACACAGCTTTGGTTAAGCAAATTATATTGACCAATAAAACTGAGCCTTTGTTTAGGAAAGTAACTGGAAAGCAAAAATGCAAAACAAGATTACACTTAATTATTTAAATCAAAGTGCTCTGCTTGTTGATTTAAATTGTGATTAAAATCAGGAAGCGTTTACAGAAGTCTGTCTATGCATAAAAAACATGCACAGGTACGATGAGGCAAAATAACAATAATTTTTCATTAAAAGAAGTATTTCTTTCCTCAGATCTAACCAAAATAGATTACTCATGCATTCCAGTTATTCTTACTTGGTTTATTTACAGGGTCCCCAGAATAATCCACGTTCATACTTTCCCCCATTGGCAGGAACATGGAGCATATTCCCTGTTTACCTGATACTGGCATTAATTGATGTGTCATTTAAACAGTAACCATTACAAATATTATACTAAAATGGATTTAGCGCTGCACTCTGATGCTTACATGCAACTCCTGTTCCAGCATCTACAAAATCCTGGACCCTACATATCTTCCTAGAGAGCAGGGAAGTGAATGGCACAAAACAAACAGTACAACTTACTGTTTTAAGGAGATCTACTCCAAGTGAGTTAAAAGTCCAGTGCATTGCCAAGGTGGTCAAAATACCAGTATAATGACAATGGAGCATAAACTAAGGTAGTTGACAATACAGTCTACAGCGTATTTACTCTGAAGGTGCTTTAACACTTTATATAAGAACAGCCTCTCCAATAATATGATTTATTTTTCAGCAGAGGTACAATTACAATAAAACAAAAGCAGGTACACCTTTCTTCTTTCTGCTTTGCAGCCTGTGAAGGACAAACTACTCTGGTTGAGACCACTATTAATAAGAACTACTTTTCTTCTTGATTTTACAAGAAAGTGTTTTACAATCCAGAGAGGATGAGTCATCAGAAAATCCCTGTCTACTTGCCAAAAACCTGCCCCTCTTCATTATGAACATAAAGATAAAAGCTCTTACAGTACATTAGCTGGCATACGCCTACACAGACAGTAAATAAATTAATTGTGCCTAGCCTCAAACATCCAAAGAAGTGTAGCAGGAGCTCAGTCCATCTTGTTTCATTAACAAATTAAACTGTAATAGAGCATCAACAGTTCCTTTATATACATAAGGTTGGCTGTTGTACAGAAGAGTTTTTCAGGTACCACGCTTTCTTACATACATACATTGTAATTCTTCTAATATTTAGATTAGTTTGCGTACACTACATAAATACCACCAAAACTGGTATATGTTGAAAAAAAAACTAGAAACATTGTTGTAAGCCTGATGGCCATTCTACAAAACTATCCAGAAACTGCACAGGTTTTTGGAACCCAAGACTGGTGTGAGGATGTTTACTAAAAAAGGAATTTTGGGCATGACATTATTTCACATATGCAAAATCTACAAATTGTTTTGCACCCAACAAGAAAGACAAGTATATTTGGAAGTATGAGTGGACTGTGTCTGGTCTGGTATATTCAGGTTCATTTGAGAAGTTCAATTTGAAATAATGAAAAAAGCTATTTCATAAAAATATATACATGCACTTGTATTTTAAACTTCAGCCAATGAGAATATAGATCAAAAGGAAAGTCACTGTATGAAGTACTGTATACAGTCCAGAGGCTAGAATTACTGGAAATAATCAACATTTACCATCAAACCTCTGCTACAGACAAACTGTTTTTCTTCTGGAATGCTCACAATCTTTAGCATGAGAAAGTTATACACAACCAACTTGAAAAACAAGTTTAACTCTGCTTAGCCACAAGGTAAGATTACACCCTCCAACACACCTTTCTAAGATGTCCTATGAGAAGTTTGTTTGTGCAATCCATTTAAGGGCAATTTGTTAAAATTGTTCTGTGATTTTCTTTATCCTTTAACTGCACAATTTAAGCAACCTACATTTTATAAGTTCAAAGATTTTTTTTTTTTGTAATTATGTATTTTTGTATGTTTTTATCTCCTGAAAAATGAAAACCTGTAAAGAAAGAAGACAGGAAAAAAGAATGGAAGAGAGAGATTGACCTCAGTCTGTCACAGAAAGCAACTTCTTAATTCAGTGAGAACCGATAGCGAGTTCAGAAGAATTAAAACTGTGAGGGTTGGAAAGGACCTCTGGAGATCATCTCATTCAACCCCCCAGCCAAGGAAGGTTCACCTAGGGCAGGTTACACAGGAACACATCCAGGTGGGTTTTGAAAGTCTTCAGAAGAGACTCCACAACCTCTCTGGGCAGCTTGTTCCAGTGCTGCATCACCCTCCCAGTAACTAAGTTTTTTTCCTGCTGTTGAACTGGAACCTCCTGTATTCCAGTTTGTGCCCACTGCCCCTCATCCTACTGCTTAACATAAAATACAACAGCTCAAAACAATCTGCTGCTCTACCTCTTTGGCCTCTAACCCCAGGGCCGGGAAAAGCCAGAGAGCCAAGCAAGGCCTGCACTCCGCGGGAAGCCAAGTACCACTGAAACCCAAGGCCAGTAGCTCCCAACTGTCTGAAGCCTCAATGACCCCTGCACAGCGAATTTTACCCTCTGTGTTTTGTTTTGTTAAGATCCCTCCCCAGGTTGCCACCACAGCTGCAGTGTTCTGGCTAGCTCTAAGCCAGGGCTTTCTTCCAGCTTCATCCCTCCTTAAGTTTCACTCTGTACCTTCAACCAGAGACAGTATTTTTCTTCTCTTCCTACCTCAGGAAGGCACACTGCTGCTACCTGATGTCAGTAGCCATTACGTGGTATCACACACGTGGACACAGCCTCCGCGGCTCCCAGACCAGCTCCAAACTACCTTTGCAGAGGCCGGTATTTCCCCTGAGGGACAGAGCAGTGACCAAAGACACGGATGCTCACGTTACAGCGGGCTATGGCTCACTACTCCCATTGCACATTATTTTCTTTTTCCAGAGATCAGTTTTGACAGGCACTGAAGCCAGTGCAGACATACTGGCATGGGCTTGTGACATCACCTGATTAATAAATCCAGGGAAGGTTTGGCAGCTCTGGCTACAGGCAGCCAGCCCGCGGGAGAACAGCAGCCATGCACCAGCCAATGCAGCGCTCATTCACCACTCCATACAGGGCTTCATCCGACAAACAGCTTTCTCTCAAGCCTGCTGTGCTAACCAGCACACCATACGGCCCCTTCTGTGCGTCCCCCCAAGGTCCCACCGAGGCACAGGCCACACCCTGCTGGCCACCACAGCCGTGCCAGGGCTCCCACTCCTTACTCCCAGCCAGAGGGACGCGTTGTCCTCACGGTAGCGATGGCAGCACTGCTGACAGGGAGGTGACAGAGCCCTGGCACTGGGACTTTGCACTCACTGAACAGAGGTCACTTTCTCCTGGCTCCACAGTGAAACCCCTGCACCCCACCAGAGCACAGCCAGCCTCATGGCCTTCCAAAATGAGGCCACTATAGGTCCTTTTTTTTTTTTTTCCCTTCCTTTATTGCAGAATGATGTGAGCAGTTAATTAGTGCTATGGGTTAATCACTCTGCCTGAAGAGTTTCCCTCTCTTTCATGAATAAAGGAATCCAGCCCAGCATCCCGTTATCCAGCTACCAGCCTTGACTCTAATAAAGCACCATCTTCGGCCAAAGCCAACCACAGACATCACACAGATACGTAATGTCTATGTGTAACTTTCTTTTACAGGGTTAATACTTGCCCTTGGGGATAATTGTGCAGGACTTTAGATGAGAGATTTCCATAAAAGGCAGTAAGAGTCACCCAGCTAAAACCACACATAACTCAAGCTAGTTTACCTCTTTGCATTATTTAAATGTCTCCCTTTAATGTGAATGCATCAATTTAAAGGCACAGGCTGCCAGTGCTCCAGGCAGACAACTCTTTTCTGTCAACCAAATGTGTCTCTTCAGAATTTAAATTTGCATGCATTTCAAAAATGTGGCTATTCCTCAGCCTCCTGGCTGTCAGAAGCCAAAGGTGTAAGTCTGCCTTTCCCCCTGCCGTGGGGGAGCACGCAGCGTCAGGTTCACTGCACCCCTTGCCAGGGTGCCAGGCAGGCAGAGGGCTGTGCCTGCTCTCTGAACCACCTCTGCACACTGAAGCCCAACACACTGGCATTGCCAACCATTGACTGCCGGCGATTCTCCCGACTCCAGAGGAGGACCTGGCCACTTTGTGAGGAGACCCAGAGAAAGGGGAACCACCTGCTGTTCAGCCCTTCCTCTCTGGTTTCCTGTTCTTCGGAGTACTGACTCTGGCTCATGTCTTTCTTGCAAGGGCTTCTGCCAAATCAAAATTTACACCACTACATGCAGGTAACCAGAGACTTCTCCAAATCACTGACAGCTTGGCCTTCCACTTTAAAATTACAATGATTTTTTTTCCCCAGGATTATACAAAGAACACCAGTAAGGTTCGAGTTACAGCAAATAATGAAATTTAACTACATTAATCGAGAGACTTTTTAAAAACAATTTTGGTTTTAATGTTAAAAAAAACTCAAACAGTACTGAGTGAGGTAGAAATATTTTCATTCGATTGCATGTTTCATTCTCTGACTACACGTACGAACTTGTTTCCCGGTCAAGGGGAATATTTGCGGGTAGGAAAAAATAATTCTGCCATCCACTCAGCCCCTGACTATCCTGTTTTTATAAGGCATAAAGGTTTTGTCAGTCAGGTTACCTAGGAGTGAAAGTTATGTCTCATAATCCGTAATTCTGTTGCCCATTACACACCATCTGGTGACACAGTCAAAGATAATCTGATTTTTGTCTTTTCAAAACATCGCATAGCTATATCATATGGTGCATGCAATATGATAAATTACTTATTTAAATATGCTGCTTCTGTATAGTTTACAGATCTATAGTCACAATGAGGGGAACTCTCAGTTACCCTGAGAGCAGTTTTGAATGGAGTTTTTTTTGTCTCTTATATGAAATGTCTGAATCCCTAGACAAGCTTTTTACCTATTTACAGTTGCACCTAAAATTTTGTGATCTAAGCACCTAACATCTAATCTAACTTGTAAGAAGCTGTTATTGCAATTCAAGGCTTTGCACCTACAGTGAAACAAATGTAACAAAAAAGTTGTTTCATGTCCCCAAAGCAGCTATGCCATATTGCAGTGTCTTTACCAGGAAGAGACAGATCTAATTTAATTATATAGACTACTTGTTCAGTGTGATGCAGGAGTTCTCAAGCATTTCAGGTAGATTCTGGGAGTCTACCCATAAAAAACTCCTTGAAAGATAATGGTCCATCAATATATCTGCAGGTTTGCAGCACATTTGCTTTTGTCACTTTATTTTCAGTCTCCAAAAATAATCAAAATAATTAGTGGGTTGCTGAAAGTTGTACCCTTACAAATAAATTAAAAAAAAAAAAAAAAAAAGAATCAATCATGCTGAGCAAAAGAAAGCTCTTACACACAATGAACCTGGTGAAGGGACATAGACTGTTTGCTGTTGCTCAACTCCTCTGCCAAATTCTTTCAGTGGCCCTCACATTCTTCAAGGCCAAACAACTTCAAAGAACAATTTCATCCCCTTCTGATGAACAAGACACAGCCAAAACATTTTCAAAGAGGAGAGGAAAGTAGTAAAAGATAATTTCTGTCATTTGCATTCAGGTTCTTCTGAGATTATATATTTCTAGGAGACTATAATGTACACATACATCTGTACCTCTGATACAATCACATATTCAACATTCAAATCTAGATAGCTTTTTTTCTATGCAGATTTTTATTTGCTTTCTCTTCCTGGAATAATTAACCACTTTCTGGATTTTTTTTTTTTTAACTTAAGAAGTGAAGACTTAATTTTCACCTGACTCTTCAATTACAATTCTGAGTAATTCCCATTTTTCTTGCAGGCCAACTTTAAATCAGTCTATCAGCCTGCTGTGCCCTTTTTCACTGGCAGGTTTTGTTCCCACCAGAGCCGTCTGGTAAGCCAAAGTCAAAGCACATCCCTACAATAATCTCATTTAGTGATACACTTGCTTTACTCATTACAAGTTTCGATGGTCTCAGGCATCATTTGGGGAGAGGGAGGCACTAGTGCTCTGATGAAAGACAGTTCCTAGCAGAGTTTCATGTTGGGTAATGGCTCACCAGAAGCCCAAGCTGCTGGGATGCCAGACCATACACCATGGGAGTCAGGGAGCATTTCCAAAACCTGGCTAGCACAGAGATGGCACACCAGCCCCAGGTGTAAGGTCACAGGTGTTCCATTGCACTGCTGCTCTTTCACACACCTGCGGAGCCTTAGAAGCACCACACCTCATCCACAAAGTTCAGAAAGTTTGTCCCATTTCCTCTGCCCTCTAAATCCAAACATCCCATTCTTGCTCCCTCTGACGAGGCTGTCCAGCTGCCTATGCCTATCAGGTATGTTCTGCCACTGGAAGGGATTTGAATAAAGCATCGAAGTATCTGGCAAGAATTTCTTCAATGAAGACATGCCATGAACCAGGCAGTCGTGTTTGCAGCCTGCCAGAAAAGTGCACAAACTTCCAATAGCAAAAGAAATGAGCTCAGTTTGGTCAGTTGCCAAAATCAGCACATTTCCTCTTTTGGTGCTGGATGCTGCACCTCTAGACTGCACAATATGTGACAAGTTGTGAGAGGAAGGTGCAAGATCTCAAAAAAGGAACTAAAAATTGAACCAGTGGATGTTAGGAAAAAGGAGAAAAATAAAAAAAAAAAAATCATGAAGCATCCTGATGTCCTATGACCTCCTCCTGAAAATCTATTTAATTGAAATCCAGTGTAACATTTCTAAGATGATGTCAATACCTTATCTTCATACTGGAGAAATGTAAAGCCTCATCCCATCAGAGGAATTCTAAAGACTTACATGAGGGATGAAGTTTTGGGTTAGAAGGCTAAACTGGAATTTAGCAGATCAGGACTATACCCTGGCCTTGCCACAAGTTCTTGTTGGGCTTGTTAGGACTCCTACTTTCCCTTGCCCGAGACCTTACCTTGCACCTGGTCTCATGCATTTAAAAACCTAAGTTTTCCTGAGCTAGGAATATGTCTTTACAGTAGAGCAGGGTCTCAAACAGTGAATTTTGGATGCTTATTTGGGCATCTTAATGCTAATGCAGCACAAACCAAAATGAAAGTAGTAGTAGTAATAGTAATAATAATAATAATAATAGCAATTATCTCTCAGTCTTTATTTTCAAGCTAATGTCTGCCAAAAAGCATTAGAGAAGTTTCTCATTGTGGCAACTACTATATTTATGTGTGTAATTTACAAGCAGCTCATCTGAATAATTTTATTTTTTATTAAGATTACTTTCTCATTTTCCATTGAGAAGCCTTCTTAGATACTGACTCACATTCAGCCTTGTAGGGAAAAGGGCCAAGCATTTGTTTTTCTTATGTCTCCAGTAGTTATTTGACTCCTGCATCAAAATCAGCAAAACCAAAACTGAATAATAATTAAATTAAGATTGCTCCTAAGTATATTTCAAACTTTTCTGTGATTTTAGAAAGCTCTTTCATGTGGGGTAGTAGAAATGTGCCAGGGAAATAAATAAAAAAAAAATTTAAAAAAAAAATGTAATCCTCTCTCCCTACCTCTTCTTTCTTTCACCCTCTCAAAAGGAGGTTAGGTTAACTCAAATCTAGTGGAGCTAGGGTGAGCTAGTTTCACTTCAGGTATGCTAGGAAAGACCATGGCATCATGCTGAGCCTGCCACTTTTAAGATAACTATGTCTTTCTTCCAAGGCAGTTCTACCAGAGGCACAACAAGAGGCTCATATACTATGGCAATTCAATTGCAGATTTAGATACACAGCAGCTGCCACTGCTTCGTTATAAACATCAGTTCGCTCTGACGTTCTCTCAAGTTCATAGAAGGGACAGTGTATTTATCTGATGTCTGTTACAGTGGTGGGGAGATACACAGATGGCCTTTGACTCTCACCTTCTGCATCACACGGAGCCAGACCCAGTTCCACAGAAAGGGTCAGAACTTAAATTTGCCTGTTCTTTTCCTGAAGACACTCCCCTCATCTATTTGACAATCAGAGCCAGCTTACTTTCCTTGGGAGGGTCAGATTGGCAGATGAACTACAGTGAGGAGAGGAAACGTTAATTATGAAAACATTCTCATAAGCTTTCACAGGAAAAGGATGTAGCTAACTACAAAAGAGAATACTGTATTTCTCTGCCAAACTTTATCATATGAGATTATATATTTCCAAAACTTACACTTGCACCAGTTAAGTATCAGTAGTGCTACATCTAGAGAAGGCATGTTCTGAGATACCCTTCCTATATTCCCCATAGTAAATCAGTTCTGGAGGTTTCTCTTTGAGGTTACAACAGGCAAATGTATCACCATCTCACTTAACTCGGGACACCCAAGTGCTGGGAGTTACAAAGTGAACCACTTCACCACTGCCTGACCAGTCCTGCAAGTGCTCTCTCAAGGAACACCTCCAAGAGCCACTCGGGCAAGGCCGTCACAGACTGCTTGAAGCAAGCTTCATTCACCAGATCCTCACCCGCAGTACTGATGGCCTGGCCTCCTGCCAGGCACAAATACTGTTTGCTGCGTAGTTGGAAGGCTAATTACTTAAGGTTCATCCTTCCTCCTCTGGGGTTGTTCCCGGCACTTCAGTTTTGCAAAGCTGGTACAGTAAAGCCAGAGAGATGAGAAAAGTATGGTTTGGGCATGGCTTTGAACTGCTTGCCTTTGCTTGGCTTAGTGGCGATATCATTTGTGGTTTCACTGAAAAGCTTCAGCTCTGATTGTTCTGGCTAAGTTTCATGGCTTTCAGTACCTTTCCAGGGAGCAATCAGAATGAGTTTTTTAATGGCCCATCCCTAGTCCACGCATTATTCCCAGAAACACACCAGCCAGCAGGGACCCAATGGCCTGTGCTTGCTCTCCTCGGTGCTGTCAGAGCGGCTGGTTTTGACTCATTCCTCTTCCTGTTCACCTGTAGACACATCTGCCAAACCAGCAGCACGGGCGATTTTGCCTCCACACAGGCTGCTGCACACACATTTGCAGGCAGCCCTCAGTTACATTCGGTGTCTAATTTGTGGAGTGAATGCCCGAGTCAATATCTGAACTCAATTTTACAAAAGCAAATGAAGAAAGCAAAGCTTCTGGCAGGTCATTCTCAGAAAGGGATCCAGGGGGCTCTGTACCTCGCCTTACCCTCACAGATCTGGAGTTGCTGCACGCAAGGAAAGCGGTCTATTAACAGTTCATCATAAAACATGCTTGGAGATTTTATGTCCTAAATTACGCGTATGATTGTTTTGCTTGTTTGGTGACAGTGCAGTGGGAAGTCCAAATCCCTTGTTGTTACACCTCTAACTAAGGATTTTTTAACTATTATTTAAATCAGAAAGAAAAAAAAGATGACTCAGCAAAAATATTTTTAAAAGTTGTGATGATTCCATAAGCATCCTTAAATACTAATTTGGTATTTCTTCTGGTCCTGGGGTACACCAGTTTCAGTATGTTACTTCAGAGGAGAATAAATTTCTCTGGAAGTACCAAGACCTACCCAGCAGTTTCGCTACTTATAAATGGTACTTTACATAAATTTTAATAATAAAGCAGTTTATAACTATTACCCAATTATTGCTTACAGCATTAAGTAACAAGGTATTATTACTCCAATTTTACAGAAGGGAACAAATCATGAAATATGAAATACTTACTCTGCTTTTGCATAGGCTTTCTCATATTAATTAATTATGAGACTTAATTACATTCAATCTCACCATTCCAAGCCAATTATGGAAAATTGTGTAAAGCAAAGAAGTAGTGAAATCTCTCTAGGAGACAATCATTTACACTGGCAGCATTTTCCACACAGGTATATAAAAGGGCTTTGCAAATATTAATTTACACACACAATGCAATGGGACTGATTTTTCTCTGATTTTTCCCCAACTGCCCCCACTCTAGTAATCTGAGCAACAAACACTTCTCCCAGCTTCCTCACTCAACTCTGCCCCAGAAACCAAAGCAAATCTCTGCCCCCTGACTTGTGCCTTAATCACATGATCATCTTTCTTCCCAGAAGCAGTAAAAAAAAAATCTCCAGGCACATTAAACTCACCTGATTAGAAGAGCTCTAGTCCAATGACTCTAAACATAGGTTCTAAGGAACTACTATATGCTGTGCATATATAAATGTTGCAAAATATTTTTAAGCCTTCTACTTATTTTGAATCTCCAGCAATATTATATACTGAAGTTTAGCCCCCAAGGGAAATGGTAAATCCTATAAAACATCACTTTAAAAGTTTTTGTTCCACTGAAGTATATATGAACACTTCCTTGCCCTATGTTGAAATGTTAATTCATGATTTCTCACAGCACTTAGCCACAGGGATTCACAAGACATCTCAATGGCTTCAACAGTAGCAGCATTCCATGGGGAACCATTCTCCTATTTCCAAGTCATGGCTCTTACAAAGATGGACTAAGCCAAGGCAGACTGGCCTTTTTATATTACTACCAGGTGATCCTCCTATAAAATGTGCACATTTAAATTCAGGAGAGAAACAAGAGCAATTATCTTTGGCAGTTTGTCTAAAGATAGGTATGAGTTTGAATAAATCTAATTAAAACTGGGAAGAGACATTGAACTGACAAGTATTAATCTGAATTTTCCTCAGTTTCTTTACTCTGTTTGCCAGTGAATGAAAGCTGCTTTAAAAAACTCTCTGTGAATAAAGGTGTTAATGTGGAGGAGACTCCATTCATTTATGAGTTTGACTTCTCTGGAGCCAAAATTCTCCCCCAGTCTTCACAGTTATGACATTTTCTGTTCAATTTGGCCTATTCCAGCAGAATATTCAGTCTGAGCTCCTCGCAGTTATGCCTTGTTTGTATCACACCCTAACGACTGTGCTACAAGAGTTTCACGCACTGGAATCTACAACACAGTATATTTTAAACACTTTCTAGTTGTCTAAGTCAGCCTCATGGCACGGCAGCAGAATTTAATACAAAGGGATCTGGCAGGCTGCATTCACAGGACTACATTGTAAAGAGGAGGAAAGTAAACATTAATATTTTGACTGTTTCTTGCAATTTTTCTAAATACTCTTTAGTAAAACAGAAATACGTTGCTAATTCTGAAAGACAGAGTTTGCAGGTGCAGTTAAATCAGGCACCTTTCAAATACACATTCATCCTTATTCTGCAAAGCTTTCCCTTCTTTGCCAGGCAATACTTCTGTACTTGTTAGGCCAGGAAAGGAGGCAGCTACAGTATAAAACAGGCAGAGATAACCTAGGCATTCAAAAGAGTGAGATGCTCCAATCCACACCTGAATTTCCATACCTAATGGCATCCTTACCCTCACCCAAGTAAACTTTTTCCCCCCCCCTATTCAGACAAGGGAGGTGCTATCCACCTCAACACAAGTACAGAGGGTGGATGGCCAGGATGTCCCTCTGGAAGCCATCAAAGGCACACAGCTTTCTCCTCTGAATATACAAAGAACTAGAAACATTTTTTAGTAAGATTGGCTTACCAAGCACCAAAAATTTAGCAACAAAGGAAGCGCCTAGTCCTCTTAGTTTGGACCACATCCTCCAAGCTTCAGGACAGACACTTTCGTTGAACATGCAAACTATAAATTGCAAGCATAATATTAAGGTATGAACCTACCTCTACTGTAGTATTGTTAAAACAAACATCAGCACAAATTCTGTGTTAGTGCCATTGTAACGTAGTTGCCATGTTTTTAATACTAACACCTGATCTTAATTATAATATTTAGTGTCTAGGGCAGCAACACTTCCTATCCAGCACCTGTCATCAGACCAGCAATTAATTGCATACCACTGATCTTCATAGAACACCTTGAAAATTTTATTACTGCACAACTCAATTGCATTTCATACAACACTGCCCCATAACTATCTTATTATTTAAAAATCATGTGTTTACAAGAGGGATAGTTGAGCCAGCTGGACTATTTATAATTTGCAAGAATAAAAAACACTTCACAATGTTTGCAACACACATAGAAAAAAAAGACTTTGCAGCCTTAATACAAGAAAAACGTTACTAAGATTCATATTATAGACAAATGTGGAATGGAAAATATTCCCTGAAGTCGTAATGACAGGGTTACGCAGTATGCCAGTTAAAAGCTATCCACCAATGTCCTTTTCCTTTTAGCCAGAACTCTACACCAGAAATTTAACTGCAGAAAGTCAATTAATTGAAATTGTGGTTCTACAGCTGAGGAACTGGATATGTAAAAGGAAGCAGCTGAAGGAAAGGACTACACTTTCATATGCTATTTGGTACAAGAAGAGAGGCCTAGCAGTCATGGACTATGCAGAAGGTAGAAGACCTTGGAGTTACCTCTCTGTAAGTTTGCCACTTTCAGGGGGCTAGGTCCTGCCTATGTCCTAGCTTACTCTCTTTCTCTCCTTTTTAAGAAAATATGACTGCTCAGCATGTTTCTTCTAACTTCAAGAGTCTCCTTGTTCCTTTCTAAACCAAAGAGTTCACAAAATGATTATTGCATGACTACTCTAACTTCCAATTTGCATGCTAATATAAGAGCAAATGTAAGTCAGGGCAGGAAGACTTTCTCCCTGAATTCAAGGGCAGCATCCAGGATAGAATAACTTGTCACAGCCCAGGATTTCAATGCTAGCTTCCAAGCTCCCAGACTCAAGTGACCCAGCAGGACACAGCCACAGACCTCCACACTAACACACCTGTACCAGCTGCAGAGAAGGGACGGGACTGGTGAGGCAGGCAGCATGGGCTTTTGGTAAGATACATGTCTGCCAAGAGCTGCTGTTTCAGTAGTTCGCACTGTCCTTGTGCACTCCTGAGTGGTCCTCCAAATTTCCTACTAAAGCCATCAGTAGGCAGCGGGCTGGCAACATGCCCACACGCATGGTGAGGTGAATCACCCACCCTCCAAAGTCAAAACCCAAAGAACATCAAAAGATAACTATGGAGTAAACTGGAGATCACCACCAAGTTGTCTTGCAAATCAAGTGAGCAAGGTGTTACAGTTCAAAATGTTGCATCTTCCAAACACTTTGTTCAATTTCCTGCAAGCAATCAAAAAGCTTTCTACCATGGCAAATTCCTCACATCTCAGGCAATGTATTTAATTTCAATAAACTCCAGTTACAATTGGATTTACTGTGTCAATGCAGTTTGAAACCATTTTTGACTAAAGATTTGTAACCTATAGCACCAACGACTGTGAAATTGTCTAACCACCAAAACTCATCAACAACACTTTGCTTTGAAAAATTGCCTACACATTGATTGGATGCTGTCTCCAAGGCAACTCAGAGCTATATGATGGCAGTGCTTTGGGGTTTTGTTTTTGTTTGCTTGTTTGGGGTTTGGGTTTTTTTTTTTAAGAAGTTCATTAAAATTTTTAATTTGTATCAACAATTTATTACTGTGTTCATAGATTGTTCAGTTTCCACAATACAGCAGAGGAAATGTGAAGTTAAACTACCTTCACTGTAATGAAACAGGGTTCTCATAATTAAATTGACTTTGCTCCCTAATCACAAACGCACAGAGAACAGGAGTAAAGTGATGCTACACCATAGCATGCACAATTTAAAAACTTGTTTCCTGTAGAAGCATGGGTTCCACATTAGAATGGAGAATACAAACATTCCTGAGAGTACTGAAAAGCTGTGGGCAAGGCTATGATTTAAAGGCAGCAACCCTGCTCTGTTTGAAACTAAATTCAAATTTCCCATTGATTTCATTGATACTTTGGCTTAAGATATTCCTGTGGCCCAATGAAAGAACATTAGTAATATCTGTGTAGAAGCCTGGAATGACTTGTTATAGATTTTCATGTAAAAAGACGTTATCAAATGAATGTGAGATGACAGATGAGCCTCCCCTCTCCCAGCCAGGAAAGTTTTTATTGCCATCTCTTCAACACTTTCACTTCTGCTAGAAGTCCCCTCTGCCTGCATGGCCTCTCCAGCTGTCCAAAGTGTCTCCTCCAGACAGTACTGCTGAGCAGGCAGAGTGTGGATTAAACAGTATTAGATGTTCGCTCTGTCACTTTGTTTTCAGTAATTTAGAAAATTATTTTTCTTGTTGTGGATATTTTTAAATGGGGTGAAGGAAATGTTACAGAAATATAAGAATCTCCAAGACCAGAAAATATCAGAAGTTTGACAATACTTAACATGTCTCCAGGACATGAATACATACATGAACATACACACGTGAAGATTAAAGTCAAGTCTTTTGGAGAAGGCTCACAAAAAAAAAAAAAAAAAAAAACCAAAAAAACAACCACACAACACACACATGTTCAGCAGGAAGACTCTGTTTAATGTAGGATTAAGCAAGGCTATTCCATTTGCATAGATCACTTACAGCAACAGCAATTGATTCATTTCTCCCTTAAAAATCTTGCTCTATTTTGTCTAAAGCAACACATTCCTCACAGATCACAGTGCCTTTCTCATGCTGTTAATAAGATAATCTGTTACATGAGGCTTACAAATCCATTTAAATTGATTTTAATTAATGAATCAATCACTAGCCACTGATGACTTAGTCTACAGACAGCAAGCAATTCAAAGCCCCAGGCCTCTAATCCCAAACCAAAATCCACATTAGAGCGACAGGACATCGCTTTGATCAATAGTAACACAAAGATATTCAGTTCATACACATTTAAAGTGTATGAACTTCATCAAAGTGTATCTCCAGATCTCATGCATTACAATTCCCATATTCAGGGCTGTTCAACTAGGAAAACAATATTATTTACATTTCTTTGCAAGTGAAGTAAATGAAATTAAGCAGGACTGTAACCTGCTTCTAAAATTTTAGGTGCTTATTCACTTGAAGGTTTTTTTCTTTGTTCTTAAATAATCAGTAACAGTAATTAATTGAAAACTGCACTTTATATAAGGTCACAGACAAAAACAATGCCTTTATGTAGGCTTTGATTCTGTGAAAATTCACTGCTATTCTTCACTGCTTAAATTTTCCCTTGAAGAGAAAACAAGAAAGAGGAAAGACTTCCTTCCCAAAAGCAGCATGCAGAAGCAGCATGAAGAACATCCTTGTTATTTCAGTCAGTTAATTATTATAATTATTGTTATTACAAGAAGTTAATTACAATGCATTAAGTTAAATCCACAATAGATAGTGTGATGCTGAACACCACAATCCCTAAAGAATCAGCATCGGGCTGTCCATAGCAGAGGGGACACACCTGAGTGAGGCGGCTTCTCCTCTGCACACACACAGCTGGTGCTCTAGCACAGCATCTCCAAATAAAGCCCCGCTCCAGCGTGCCGAGCGAGAGGAAGAAATGGAGCATGCCTCCCTGGGAGCCCCCTTCCTGAACGTGAACGCTCCTGAAAGGAGCTTCAAGAGCTGCTCCTTTTTCTTAAAAGGTGACAGAGAAGAAAGGATGAGAGAAGCCAGCTTGCCTCTAAAACAATCTGGCTGTTTATATAGCTGCACTGTGCTAAGCCCAAGGCACTCTGCTCAAATGGTGCTCTGCACTGCACAAGCTCGATGGCACAGATCTCCACTTGTCTGGAACGTGACTCTGTACTGAGCTCCCCAGCCTGATACAGACTTGCCTCCCAAAGGTACTTGGAGAAATGTAGTATCAAAAGCCAAGACCTCTACAAACTTCATGTATTAGAGGAGATGGTGCTGCAACAATTGCAATTAGGGACCAGTTACTATGTTTATAGTTTTTAAATGCTATCTGTACCTTCTTCATTCAATAACATCCCATTAAACATTCGAAGAGAAATCCCAGTAGCCCCACTCCAGGCACAGCCCCATTATGACAAAACACATCCAATGGCCTGGTGATGCATGCTACCAGCCCTACTGTGGGGAAAAAGCCGTTGGCATGGGCGATCTAAAAAGCATCCATGAAATCCATGCTGATGCAAACCTGTCAATCAGGAGAGAAAAGTCTCTTCTTCTCTTTCAAGAGCAACAGCCTCACCCATAACTCAAAACAGTCCCTTAAAGGCTCCAATGCCTGAGCAATGGATTGACCCTCTCTGGGTCTTTCCCATGGGAATGGAGTTGCACAGACAGAGGGAGGAGATGGGAAAAGTCTCTATGATGGATATGGGTCTCCACATGAAACTGATCTCAGCACTCAGCTGTCTTTAAGGTGGTCTGTGTTCCCCTCCTTCTTCCCCAGCCCAATTCTCTTCTGTACTGCCTGACAAAACACAAGACTCAAGAAGCACCACACTGGACTGGTATGGGATCACCTGTGTCAGCCATTTGCCACCAAAGCTCTCCAAGTGGCTGTCACACTGATGTCAATTTACCAGCTAAGAAAGAATCAAACTTGTAGCTTGCTTTATTAAAGCGATTTCACATATTATCTAATACAAAAGATGTTGTTGCCTAATGTGCAGTAACCCTTCTGCCTGTTTAAATGAAGGGCTCTACATTTGTTTTCAATCAATACTGCATATACAGTCTAACCAATACTGTCAAAAGTAGCTTTTTAATACAGTGTCTCACTAATACATTGCTCTCGATACTTGTTCATAACAAACTGAGAAGAACACAAGCGATTTTTTGGAGGGAAGAACAAAAAGAATAATTAAAGGAGGTAGGTTTGGCTTTTATGTGTTGCTAATTAATCAGAGAGCTAAATTAACCAAATAATAAGTACAAGATACCAAACTACCTTTCATAATATTTAAGAAAAACAAAGACTTTAATACTTTCCAGGTGTAAACATATTAAGATCAACATTTTAGCAAAGCTGAATCTGGCTCAGTTAGCTCAAAACAGTAACTAGTGCATCCTCCTGCACAGATGTCAAAGTGTACAGGCACTCCACATTTAAAGAGACAGATTCTGCCGCCAACAATGCTCCACTGACACAGAGATCATCAATCTGTCCTTGATTATGAGGCAAACACTTTTCACTACAAAAAAGGAGACTGAAAAACAAATCATGTGGTTTTATTTTACAAGTTCCAAGTTTGGGTTGGGTTTTTTTCAAGGCCTTTTGGAGCACTGAAACAGAAAAAAAATAGTTGGTTGCACAAGCATAAAACAAAGTAACTCTTCAATAAACATTTTAAATTTACTCCTATACGTTCAGTTCTTGTTCCCACTACTCTTCAGGAGTTGGATGGCATCCCTAAAATATCTTCCCCTTTTCTGGTAAACTGAGTAGATGGGTTTTGTCCAAGTATTGTGCCATAACATGTCCCCTCTATTTCATATTCTGAATACCACTGCTGGAAAATGTTCTGCAGCACAGAATGTAGTATATGCCAATATATCCTGACATTCAAATCAAGACCACAAATTATAAACAGTTTCAGCAAATTGACTTGAGTGCCTTTGTTCCTCAGACATACATCTTCCTATTGCTTACAAAAGCAGCATATACTAACCACTAACGCCGCTATAGCCAGTACTGGGAAAGGAAGTTATTGAAGCCTGGATTTCCTGCTTTCAGTCTTAGCCAAGAACTGTGAGGCTTGTAGTGGTTTCAGGAACTGACTCATCTAATGATTCATGGATAAGATACTGGTTTTAATATAATTCTGATCATAAGACTCAAACTTCAAAAATAGTGATGCTTAATTTTTATTTTAAAGTTCAAAGAAAAGTACATAAAGTAAACAAATATTGTCAGGGGACACACTGGCTAATAATTATAAATGTGTTTTACAGTACACTGTTTTAAAGAACAGTATGTTAAACTTCCTGGAAATTCAAGGAAATATTGACAATTAATTCAAAATCCACTGTCAACCCAAGTACTTCTGTGGCAGTCCTTATACAGCTGAAATTCAAGTGGAGGACAGGTGGGATATCAACTGGATTTTTAGATATACCCTTAGGTACACACTCTCTACTGCTATATATTAATCAATGAATCCTAGAGCTACTATTGTTAATGTACATGGTTTCTTTAGCTGTATATAAAAAGTACCATCAAAAGATCGGGTGTTTGAAACAACAGGAAGGTTTTGTTTTGGGACTGACTAGAGCTGCTGAGGTCAATCTCAAAGCAATGACTACCACTGGATCTTAAGCACACACAAATACATGCACTTTGTGCTAATTCAGTATTCAAAACCAGCCATTTTTATATTTAGTTCTTCTAGAGGGAAGGATGCCCTCCAGTGCATCAAAATGTTTTTTTGCCCACCACACAAATCTCATCAGTATGCTGTAACTGGAACTGCCAGGCTCTTGCACCTAAAAAATAGCTTCTGATGGAAGCTTAATTCTGCTAGGCTCATGTATGGAAAAGTACTGGTTTACTTTTTAATTTTTGAACTGCAAGCTGCAGCTACTCACACACTACACACCGTGTTGTGGGGAGGGAGAGGGTCGTTAATATTTCTATATTTCACCATGTGCACAACTACCACACACACACACAAAAAAAAAAAAAAAAAAAAAGGCATGTTGCTTGGAGAAAAATTAAAATAAAATAATTTTAAAAAGCCCAGCAGTTAAAACAGTTGACAAGAAAAGGCCAAAGTGCGCTCGGTGGCTGGCAGTCATTTTATGGCTATAATCCTACAGCAGATTTACTTAGATGACGTCAGTGGCTCCAATCCAGCTTTTCTTTGGTAGCATTTACCACTTGCCTCTTGAAGCCTCCACTATGCTACAGAGCAGCAGACCATAATCAAAATTCCCTTTGTGAAATAGAGTTTACCTCAGGGCACAGAGGCATTGCTAGCTGAATTGCAGGCTCTTCACCCTGTACTGCATGCCCAGAAATAAATAACCTACAATACTGTACTTTCCTTAATACAGAAGAACCATTAAAAGCAGCCTTCTACCTAAAAAAGGGCTCTTTAATTTGTTTCCAAAATCTCAGAGGCCAGAATATTAGTTAATTTTCCAAGCAACCAAGAACTATGATAATTCTACTACCCTTTGGACTTCTTTGTATTCTTTTTAGAGATTTTGGAAGATAAGGTTATTTATGGATCTTTGTTTCAACAACAAAAACTATTATTAACGCTAAAGACTAAAGTGAATTAGTATAAGAAAGCTGCATGTTTTTAAAATGCCTTTCAAATGTGCCCCTTCAACTGCTTTGGTACAACTGGTCAGTACACATGTAGTGAATATGCCAAGAAACAGCAAGAAATTACTATGCATAATAACAGTCAATTTAAAGAGCAAAATGCACATTATTTAGAGCTATGGATTTCCTATCACAGAACAATGACTGGAACCAATGAAACACTAGTAAAGCCAAGTCAGGCAGATACCAAATCAACTAAACCTTCACAGGCTCTTAAATTTAACAAAAAGATCCAAAATACACAAACCCCAAACCCCACAACCATGCATCTTATTGTACTAAATAAACATGGCTTTGTTAGGTTTTAATGGACCTATCAGTCCAAAGACTCATACTCATTATGGGTGCTAACTAGACCTATCAGAGGACTGAAATTTGCCTTTCACAGTTAAGTACTTAGAAACTACTTAAGGGGAAGATGCACACATGCCTCTCAGAGGACTGAGATACCTCTCCTTTCCCAGCCTCTTTGCTTACCTTCCTCCAGTCCCATCAGAATGAGAGATCATAGGTCTAATTTGCAATGAGCCAAAAACAAAAGAAAAAAAAATAGCTACTACTTTCCAACCACATGAGTCACACCATGAACTTGAACTCTAAATCTGAATTTAAAACACATTTAAAATTTGAGGTGACCCCCAAACTAGCTCTAACTGGACAGACACTAGCATTTCATGTCCTTGCAGAGAAATTAAATGCCTCTGTTAGCAGCCTTAGATACTAAGCCAAGGGCAGGAAACTTTTCTCATTTTCTGCAGATGTTAATGTTGACTTGGGCATAGGGGTAATGTGGGAGCATCACTTCTCTCTTCACTGCCCACCTGGTTGGCCTCCAGGTGCCCTGCCAGCTCCTGCATTTTTCCACACAGTTCATCTGGGTGGACTTCAGTGGGCATTAAAGAATGGCCACTGTTCCAGACTGTCATATTACTCTGTTTCAAAGGGACAGGACAAAAATTTTCTTTTCTCTGACCTCCTTTTATTACTAAAAAAGTGTTGTCAGCAAACAAATTTAGAAGATGATTGTAAATTTCTTTGAGAGAGAATCTGGTATTTTTGCTGGTCATTAAGGATCCTGAACGTGAAGGGCCTTACACAAGCACAAGTGCTCTTTTTCTTTCCAATAGCCAAGGCAAGGAAGGAGTAGAAGCAGTGAGGTGACTGGAATGAAACCCAACAGTGAGACCACGTTCATGAGCAGCAGCAGAGACAGGATGAGGAGGACCTGGCAAGATGGATAGCAAATGGAGGGGAACAAAGGAACACCATGATCCAAAAGGAGAGCCTAAGCGCTGCTCAAGAGCAACTGAGTGCATACCAGAGGAAAGAGAGTCCTGGCAGCCAGAGACAGATGCAGTGCCCTGTAAGGAACAGCTAGACACAGCCTGTAGGGCAGAAGACACAGAGGAATGTGCTGGAGGGTCAGAGAGCAACCCGGACAAATCCAGCCCTAAGGACATCGCTGCAGCATTGAATGGAAGACTGTACTTGTGGTTTGAGACTTTTCCTGCAGCAAAATAATTACAGCCAAAGAAAGAAAGGGTTAGGGGGAAGATGAAGGAACTTCTGTTAAATCTACAAGTCTTATACAAAGCTTTCAGTTGATTATGGAAAAAGCACAAATAAAAAAAAAAAAAAAAAAAAAAACTTAAAAGACCAGCTGACAGCAGATGTCGGGACACAACTGTTTTTTAAATGTTAGTTTATTTGAAAGAATAAAGGTAAAAATCAGGGATGTGGGAAAAAAATGTTTAGCTCTGCCTTTTAAACTTTAAACCAGCTTTAGGACAAAAAGTGTGTACACGTGGTGATGTTAGATTAAATATGAGTAAAATCTCCTTTCTCCCATTAATTGTCTCCAAACACTATTTTTTTTAATTGAGATACACATAACAGAGGCTCTAATCCACTAAATCTGTATGAATTTACCTATTCCTCCAAAGTCTGTTCTGACATTTTCTTCCCTCAAAACCAAAATGTCACTCCTGAATTGTAATCTCCCAGCAGAAAGACAACCATATAAAAAAACATGCCAGCTAATGCCAAAAATAAGCACCATTGTTCACAGCACCATGAGGTGAATCAATGGTGAGAGATTCCACCAAGGGAATAACTGTGATGTCTATAATGTTAAGGAATAATTTGGCACCAAAAATACCCAAGGCCCTACTGGCAGGTGATTCAAACATGAAGCATATCAAAAGGCTACTGATAAGCTAAATTAACAGATAGCTTATCTGAAGCATATACTAGCCATATGGTGCCACAACTTCTGTTGCCTGTTGCTGGCATAACAATAGGCTACTGCAGTCTTAGACTGGAAGCACTATTTGACAAACTGTCAACAGCATTTTTATTTTGTTGCAGAGCTTTAGGGCAATGGTGCACTCGTCTATTTGCATTTTTTTTTTTTTTTGAACAGGTGAACAAAGAGTAAACCAGATGTCAACTTTAGAAATCGAGCTGTCTGGATCAGGAGATTTAACAGAGACAGGCATACTGCTACAGCTCGAATCTAGACAATGAGCTTTTCTAAAAACACTCTGGCCTAGGGGAGTGGCTATTTAAAACTCTTGGCTTCTTTTATTTCAGCACTATGGAAGTGAATTCTGCTCTTAAGTGCCAGCTCAAATGAAGTCATTTTGTTTCACTGCGGCTCTCTTTGCATTTTAGAAATGTAGCATGTGCTGTAGTAAAGAGAAGACAAGTATGAAAAAGCAAATTCTGATTTTTTTTTCAGCTAGAAGCTGGGTAAAATCAGGGGGTGGAAACTAACAATCACATTAAAAAAAATAAAGTCTGTGAAAGGATAATTCGAGTGCAAGTTAAAATAAATTTATGTTCCTCTAGTAAAAAATAAATAAATAAATAAAGAACCCCCAGACAAAAACACTTTTGAAAGCTTTGGAAAGACCTGGTTTTTACAACCCCCTCAAGCTCCATGAAGACAAAGTGTGAATACTGACCGATAAGGAAGATTTACAATGGGACTTGAATATGTTACAGAACACAATCTGTTAATTAAAAAAAAAAGTTATCTTCTTGCTTTATTTAAGAAAATGAAGTCTTTGTTACTTACACACTATTTGAGGAAAAATCTTTTAATAACAACACAGTAATCCCCCCAATTAATCATGTAAAATATTGACAAAATAAAATCTACTGTAAATCAATATATGTTAGATCTGTCTGCGGTATTCAATTATGAAAATGTGCTTTTAGTTGTGTTTTGTATGTGTGAAAAACATAATGAGAAAAATAGATATCTTTCTGTTCTAATAATCTGTTCTGCTTTGATAGGCAGTTAAGGGAACATATTCATTTTCTGACTTATACCCAGCTAAGTATGTAGCATTTTTAGATTATCTTTTCAAATTGTTCTTGAACATTCTCAGTTAAAAAAAAAAAAAAATCCTTTCATGTTAAGTTGAGATTGCACTTGAACTCTTTCCAAAAGCCAGAGCTGTACTGAATTATGATAATTAGAAAGCTGTGCGCATAAAAGGCAGCACAGTTGATGCATTTAAAAAAGTTCATGCCAGAGAATATAAGTTCAATATGTTCTCACATAATTAACATTTCCCATCATTAGCAGCAGTTTTCAGTTTATGTATCTGTAAAAACAACAGCACTCGTCATTGTTTTAGATTCCCAGTCAATAGCGTTTTAATAGTTTTACACATAATCCTAAACTTTCCTTCCCTTCCCCCTCCCAGCACACCAAGAGTTCACATTCTACGTTCCGACCTGATAGCCAATAAACTTCTACTTTGTGCACATATGCTTCTGCTGCCGCACAGACTATATCCCATTCAAAAGTTCAGTTAAGAGTTAATAAGAGCTAGAAATCTAAGAAGGCCATTTGGAAACCTACAACAGGATGCAAAGGGAATAATCACTTTGTTCCAGTAAACAATGACTAGAAGACAAAGAACTAAAAGTTGGAGGTGATACCTTTGACTAAAAAAGGCGGCCTCTGATGAAGCCAGGCACAAACTGGAGGGACTAGGAAATGGGGTTGCAGCCTTGCAGCCTTTACAGACTCGGTGGATTTTCGTGGCGCTCTTGACACACGTACAAAACTACAGCTAACAAATCCGGGATGTAGCCCACGACGGGTGACTCTGAGACATTCACAGACTTCCTGTGTAGAATACCTCACAGTAGCTTTTAGGAGCCAGATTTTTCATCTTCTTTCTCTTCCCTCCACTTCTTCAATCCCTGTATTCTAAAATGAATACCGTTCTGGTGGAACTTTAAGAACCTGATATAGTATAAAAGTTGCTGAATATGCATCAACACAAAGAGGAATTCTGGCTTTACCAGTAACAAGATAAAGCTCACGGTGATTGCAATGGGATCAGAATTTCACACAAAAAATAAGAGGTTCAGGGTATTACATTAGAAAACTACTGGCTGATTTTTATGTGACAAATCTGAGGAGCAGATTTGAAGTTAGTGCCTCAGAGGACTGAAGTCTGCAACTTTTCACTCTCTTATGTTTTGGAAATGAGCAATCATTAAAACCAAACACAAAATTATTCCAGGAAATATTATTCCATCCTTGTTCCACTTGCAAAAGTCAAAAGGAGTTTTGTGCAAGAACAGAGAGTAAGATATGGTCATAAAGTGGGAATTTATTGCAGAGATTTTTCTTCTAAAAATGTGTCTTCAGTATGGCTTAAAGTCAGTTAGCTTTACAATAAATAATGCCATTAATCCATTCACATATCACAGGACACAATTTAAATTATATAGCACTTGCATAAACTGCCACAAAACCTCTAACAGCCATTTCCTTCAGGGAGATGATTTCCCTTTTGCAGGTTCTAAAAAAATTTTGAGACTAATTTTTTTTTTTTTTAAATAGTAAATAACTGTATTTAGGAATATAAAACATTCCTACTTCAGACAAGCACCAACGGCAAAGTGCAGCATGGTGACAAAACAGTAATAAAATCTCAAATTCCAGAAATAAGTAACTACTCCTTCTTTCATGCAAAAGTAAATCACTCTGATGAACTGGGGATCTCAAAATCATTTTTGAAGGGCAAATCCACACCCTCATTACAGCCAATGTAATACAGCAACAGGGCATATAAAGTCACTGGAATTAGCTTGAATTAAGACCAGATTTCTAAAAAGCTACCCCTCACATGGTATTTGCACATGCTATGAAGAGCACAAATGGAATGAGTGACCAACTTTTAACAGAAATTTGTCTGCAAGTTTTAGACATTACAAGCAAAGCAGAACATCAGCCCCACACAAAAACTTGAAAAAGCATAAAATCTGATATTCTTTTTAATCAAAGATACAGAATAACGCTTATGTCCTTCTTTAGACATCAAATATCATACTAACCATGCACATAAAGCATATGCTGTAAATATCTTAGTATTTGATCCAGCAAATGTTTATTCCTATGAGTCATCCCAGTCACTTTAACCCGAGTAAGGATTGGATCTAGCAAACCTTTTCTTCTTAAATAAACATAATCATTTCAGAAAGACAGTTTTTAAACAATCTCTGTAAAGGTATAGCATTAAAATTAATGTCACAAAGAAATACCAGATAAAAAGAGTGATGTATGCATGTGTATATTCAGGCAGAAACCATGAATTCAAAACATAACGTTTGAAGGTAACATACACATTCAGAATTGTACGCAAAATCTTTGTGTTTTGGAAACAGTCTTAGGACACTCTCCAATAAAATCAGATTACTTCTAGTGAAATTGTTCCAACAGCATAACAATCCTACTTTACAGATTGAAAACTGACAGCTGTATCATAACACAGTTACATATTTTTAACCTTTCACTTTTTTTTAAGTGAAAGACACCAGAAATTCTCTGTAGCTCCAGCAGTCTATGTTGCACTTTCGCCTGTACTATATCTTGAAAGCTTGCTGGCAATATGACTTATAAAATAGCTCAAAAAGAAAGACACAAGAAATCCTTTTTCCTCTGCATGTGACCTACTGAGCTTAACTTTTTCAGGCATGGACAAATCAAGCCTAAAAAACACTTTAATGATACCCAAAACCACTACACCATCCAGAAACAACAACAAAAAACACTAGTTACAAATCATACCGAACATGTTACACACATGCTCACACAGCTCCACACCTCACAACACACTATCACTTCTCAGCTGGAAATTCACGGCGGGTCTAGTTCACAATTAAGTTTTTGTTGTTCTTTTTTTAGCTGTTTTAATTAAAACTCCTTTAAACAAAGGCTGTCTTTCCTAAGACTCCTGTCAAATCAAAATTTCCCCTCTGCTTCGCTGCTCGTGTACATCCCACTCAGCACTAAGAAACCACACAGAACACAAAACTGCAATTGGAATCTCAAGAGCCGTTGTTGCACTCTCCTGGGTGCAAAGGCTAATAATATTTACTTCATCAAAGCAGTGTATGTAAAATTGATGCTCAAAATACACCTAACATTTAGTGATCAAGTACTTTCCAAAGGTGTTCCTACATTACTAAGAAGAAGAATTGAAATAAATCTTTTGCATCCAAAGTTTCTGCTTGGTCAGCTGATAAAAACCTGCAGCAGACAAAATGCAGAATTATCCTTATTGGTATAGAAAATGCCTTATGATCTAATTAAAAACCAGTGCAGTGCCAAGAGACACGTTTTACATTGACAGTTTAAAAACCAAACCTAGCCAAATAAAACACACACCTCAAAAATTTACCTTTCCTGAAAATCATTTCAAAAAGTTGATTTTAAAAACTTGCCAGTTCATAATGTGACCCAAATACAAAATCTTCAGTTTTCTGTTGTAAGAATATTCACTGTATTAATTCCTATATTTCTATTCCCAAATAAAGTATGCACGTGTATGTACATAAATATATACGTATATACATACACAAATATGCAAGCTTCCCTCCCACCCCCAGAAGCAATTTAACATAGAGGTCTGTGTCATGTCTGATAGCACCATCTTACCACCAGGACAATCTAATATCCCTGTAATGGTATTCCCCAACTATTTATAGAGACAGAATACACCATACATTATAGACACACATTCCCAATCTAAGGTTATAAGAAGAATCCTACATAATTTTAAATTAAGTCCTAATGTAATTGTAATCATTTTTGGTTTCATATTCAATTGCAGGTAGCACTTAGTTATTACCATTAATTTTCCTGTAAGAGGCATTCCCACAGAGATTTCCATATTAGATGTACTGTATAACAACTGAACATTCAGCTAAAGAAAACAGCTCCAAAATTTGCCATTATCTGTGTTAGATATCTCTGTAAAACCGCTAACTGGCAAACAAAAAAATGCTAACTTTAGCATTTCTGAACTTTAGCAGCACTAAGGAAAAGCAAGTATGCTTCTGTTAGACAGGAATACAGCTGCACAGGCACTTTTTCACCCTGAGGCTCTGCCATTTCAGCTTACATTTCTCATATATAGTATTGTACGTCAGAAAGCACCAGTACAATCTGATGTTTTTTCCAGATGGCGTTTAACAACGAACAGTTAAAAAAATACTGGGAACCATTTACATTGAGAAAGCTTAGGACAGAAATGCTCCCTAACTTTGCAGCACTTCTAGAAGTCACTTTTCATTTCTTCATATCAAAGGCAGACACTTGTTTCTAATAAGTTAACAACTCTCCTGAGAAACGTGGGTGGCTGGTATTTCATTGTTTCATAAATATTTTTATACTGTAACACCATTCAACTTAAAACAGATTTCATGAGAAGAAAAATCACGGCCAGGATTATGCTCAAGCAAGGCAGGAGTGCTAACTTTCTTTACTTGGTAAAGACAGGGATATTTTCCCTCCTCTCGCTTGATTTCTCCTCCTTGTTTTCGTTTGGTTGTTGGAGGGGGCCGCTTTGTTTTAATTTTGCTACAAAAGCCTTACTGTATAACTTTTCCCTCCCCCTCAGAAGTGCACTTCCTTTGAAAACGCTCCGTCTGTGAACAAAGGCTGCCACCGGCCCTCCGCATCGGCACGGAGGACAGCTGCAGAATAGACCTCTTTAAAACGCTACGGATAAAGAGAAAAACCCTGCGGTTCCTACCGAAAGGAAGTTTTCCAGGGACAATCTCCTCGGTGTTGTTGTAACTGCGACTTTGTCTTTTTTGGATACAATGTTTCTGCTGACTCCCGAAAATTTTCCACTTCAATGTGCAATTAACCAGCAGCAGCGGCGGCAGCAGCAGCTCTGGAGAAGGAGAAGAAGCAGCGAAACAGGACATTCCTTCTTTCATCTTTTAAAGGAAAATAAAAGGGGGAAGGCAAGCAAAACTCGGGGCAGCGCACCGAACAGAGCTGCGGGCCGGGCCGGGC
>NW_008585416.1:0-13517 GCF_000691845.1 Merops nubicus | reverse complement strand
CCACCCCAGGGCTCTGCCCCAACGCCGCGAACCGATGTGGGTGCCGGTGAGCACGGGGCTCAGAGGTCGGTTCCTGCCGTAAAAAACGAAACCGTCGGAGAAAATGGTTCATCTGGTGACCTCTGCTTGGGTGGAAACATCTCAACAGCTTCTCCTGGCCAGTGTCCTGCCTTTGAGCCTTTGGAAGTTGCGTGACACCAGGTGCAAAAAGATCTGAATAATTGTGATTTGGTCAATATATCCTCGGTTGTCTTCTGAAATAAACTACATCTAGGAGCCAGGCAGTGGCTGTTGTGGACTGATAAGAGGCAAACAGTATCAAACCAAGCTACTTTTCTTCTGGAGAAAACAATCCCTAGGGTTAGGGGATAAGCAGCTTCGGGAGCTACCTTGACCTCAGGAAGAGATTTGATGTTCTTCGTCACCATGGCCTGAAAAATAAATGAAGCAAATATGGTCCAGAGAGGTCAGAGTTTGCCAGGCTGGTTGGGTAACCAGAAGCCATGAGGAGTCCACTCACAGCATGAAGCCAAGGATCTGCAGGGGTCTGGTTCTGCTCAACAGTATCACGTGCCAGGGAGGAAACTGCAAACACACTTATTAAATTAGCAGATGATACAAATTGCAGCATAACCTGGAACGGTAGCATATGAACTAATCCTGCAGCTGTCCTGCATTTGGTTCTGAGCACCTTACAAGGCAGGCCATCAATGATAACCTGGAGAGCACCAGGACTGGTGTGAGGGTTGACATCAATGGTCTTTGATGCAAGACTGAAAGCATATTGCTAGAGTCTTGCTGCTAATTTAAAGAAAATGAAAAAATCCTGGGGTGAATAATGACATAAAAGAGGGAGGAAAACATATCAATTTGCAGATGAATTGAAGAGGAAGGCAGTAACCTGTTCTCCCCTCCCTTGTGATAGGCTAAGAAGTGATGGGTGTGAAATGCAGGAAGAGAGTCTGCAATGGTGCAGTGAACAACCTTGCAATAGCAAAGACAGTGAAACACAGCTTGGAGGGTTTTTGTCGCTGGTCAAGCTGAAAACCCCCCTAAAAGTACTTAGGATACATTACTCAGCTGTACCCTCAGGGCAGGGACCAGACAAGATGGTCTCCCGGGTCCTTCCTAGAGCCACTTTCCTCTATTTTCTGTGATGTGCTGCTTGCTCAGAGCCACGGTTTCCTTTGTGCTGGAAACACGGCCCCTGTGACTTAAAAGAGGACAGAGA
Organism: Merops nubicus; assembly: GCF_000691845.1. Lineage (NCBI taxonomy): Eukaryota > Metazoa > Chordata > Aves > Coraciiformes > Meropidae > Merops > Merops nubicus. The sequence continues at coordinate 12,286 of NW_008585416.1, read as the reverse complement.
TCACACTCAGGTGATGTCACCTGAATTTCCTCCCGTGTGTCCTCTTTTGCCCTGACAAACTTGGGTATCATCTGAAGGGGTGGCACATTTAACAGAAGGTCCACCTCTGTTGTTACAGAGCTATTCCTTGTTTTTTATCTCTCTCATTTTTTTTTTTTTTTTTTTTTGTGCAGATTTGGTTATCTTTTGAGGAGCTCTGCTCATCCAGCTCTTTTCCCACTTGGATAACTGTTTGCTTCTTCCACACTCTTTGGACTCTACCTGTGTGTATCACTTTAGCCAGGCTGAACTGAGCAGGAGCAGCTGAGCACACAGTCCTCCTCTTTCTTTCTGTGGGTGTTTCCAGGCTCTTGCTGCACCTATCATAGCCAGATACTGAGGTAGGTGGAAGCTCAGCTGACCCAGAGTTTCCCACGTGCCCAGCTGTGGCTGGTCTGTGGTTTTTGAGGTGACTGCAGAGCTGGGTACAGGGGGTTTTTTGGGTTGGCTCTTCGTTTTGGTGTGGTCAGACTGAGTACCAAGAGAAACACTCTGAGCTTTGATGAGTTCATGTTTGAGAGGCTCATCTGGAAAGCAACATACACATTAGTGGTTTTGTGTTCCTGTCCATAAACGAGCAAAGTGTTCTGCAGCAGCAGAATCCTGGCGTCCCACTTGCTTCTGGATACAGCCCTGAACTGGGACCGAACCTTCCTCCTGTCCTGGCTGCTGCTTCTCTCCAGTGAAGCATTTTCAACCCATACTTGCTGAACCATGGTAATAACTGGGTATTCTTAAGTACAGCTCTGTTCCCTCACTGTTCAACCAAGGCTTTCTGGCTTCTACTGCACACAAGCCTGACGGCTGGTAGTGACTTCTGGGTCCAAAGATTAAAAAAAAAATAATATATATATTTTGAGCGATAAGGAATACAATGCTGCCTTTTTTTTTTTTTTTGTTTTTTTTTTTTTTTGTTTTTATTTGGAGAGTAATTTAGATAGAAGGAAAGATGATGCCTGGTGGAAATGAGAAATATATGTCCCATACATAATATATGCCCCAAATGCCCTATTACAAATACAACAAGATTTCCTGAACTGGAGAAGTTGTTACACATTACAGTGTGCTAATGCTCCCCCATGGAGATGCTGATACTGAGAGAGTCTTTAGTGTAATATTATTAAAAATCCTAGAGTTTCAATAAGATCCTCCCTGCTACCATGGCGGTAGGAAATGAATTGATTCCAAAGGAAGACTCTAATTGCTGCTTAGTATCCACGAAATATTCTAAGATTCATGGCAAACACACATCCCACCGTGTCTGTGGCATGATCTGCAATCACATTTTTTCCAAAGAGACAGTCACTTGCCAGCACCATTTAGCTGCTGCTTCAGTTTTACCCTTGGAGAAGCTGCCCAAGGGAGCGGCCACCACCGCCACAGCTCAGGGCGAGCTCCTGGGGTTCTGCCCATGGAGACCTTTAAACCTTGGCAGCATTTGGAGGCTAGGGAGAAGCACCATTGTGCTCCTTCACAGACCATAAGCACAGGCTCTGCATCAGCAAAGACTTGCACACTTGGTATTAGGTACATGAATAAGTATACTGGAGTTGGTTAATCTACCAGTGTAAAGTTACTCAGAAGCATAAGTATTTGCAAGTATAATGTTTTCCTCTGAATATTTTACATAAATCTTTTCAAAATGCATTTATTTACTTCTGTTTATTCAGCATGCCTTTTCTCTGCAGCCACGTACGTGCTGTCCAGTGCATACAAGTGTCTTGTTTTTCAGGATGCTGAATAGGAGGGATTGGAGTCAGTCTTGGCTACGACACTGGAGCTGTGGCTGAACGAACGCAGCTCACTCATCCTTGTGTGGATGGATGCCAGAATTTACATCCTTCAGAAGAGTGTTCCATATAAATGTGTGTGCTAGCAGGGTCTGTTAGCAGCACAGGACGTGTTCCATTTGTGTCACCCCACTCAACCACAGCAGCATGGCTTCACTGGGAGGGGGGCAGTGGCTGGTGCCACTCCTTGGGGCTTGATGCTAGGGCTGCGTGGCTTTGCACCTCACGGAGGGTTGTGGTGCTGACAAAGGCACCTGGGGACCATTCCTGCAGCCACGCCAGAGGAGAGCCACCGTGGAAGGGTCTGTGGCTGTCCATGCAGGAGGGAAAAGCCTATGTCATGGCGTCTCCAGCCTGAGAGCACCTCAGGAGAGCAGCTAAATCCACTCCTGGGTGAGTGGTTGGACTGAGATAAGAAATTGTGGTCGTGCCCCACCACCCTCTTTACATTTCAAGCATGTTTTAACAACAAAACCTGTCCATTCCCAAACAACACCTCAGAAGAGCAGCATAGCACAGGTTTCCACGCTTCCATCAGAGAACAGAAAGCATACAGGGAATCCTCATGTATTCTAAGCAAAATCTGTGCTGAACTGCAGTTTGCAAGGTACCACTCCCTGCTCGCTCGGAAAGGGGCAGCAGAGGCACTGGGTGCTGTGCTGGTGCCAGGATGGGGATGTGGGGCACTGGCCCAGCTCTGCTTCACACACTGCTCTTGCAGGGGAACAGGAGCTCCTGGCGAGTGCCAGGCACGCTTCACCAGCAGTGAGGATCCTGCTTTGTAGGGGGAAACACACTGACAACCTGTAAAGGATCCTGCATCCTCATCCTGACTGTAAGCTCAAGCTCCTGTTTGTTTAAAATCCTTTATGCTGCAGGAATTCATCTCTCTCTGTAGCCACATTTAGCGTAGCAGTGAAATACTGCTGCACATATAATTTTTTCCATGCCTGTCTTCAGAGAAAAATCAGCCCAGAGTTTAATTTCATGCTGGAACTGCAGCAGGTTGAGGCTCAGCTGCTGCCTGGTTTTAAGATTTTTTGGAGGTGGGTTTAACCTGCTGCCTCTAACACAGCACACCAAAACATCTCTTTGCAGCTACAACTTCCCTTCTGTATTTCTGTTTTATTTCTTGGCTATTCTAAAAGGGATGAGAAGGTCCTCATATCTTTAATTCAGACACCTCTGAGAGGGAAGGGGTGGCTGTCCATGCATACCCCCCCATGCTAAGGTGTCCTGAAGGACAGCAGCCGGTAGGGAGAACCAGGAAAGCACACAGCTGTGGGCTAGGTCTACCCTGAGAAGGCACTGGGTGTTTTTTTTCTTTAACAAGACCCAGGCAAGGCTGGCCAGAAACCCCAAGTGTTACTGAACCTCCATCCTTCTGTCCTCAGCAATACCCAGATCCTGGGGCACGGCACTGCACTAGCAGAAGATAGACACTAGTAGAGCTAAACTTCCACATTTACAGTAGTGACAAGCTCTTAACCAAAGCAAACAAGCCACTCTGAAGGTTTTAAAAGACCTGTAAACTCTACAGTGAGCACCTGCTTCCTACTGGAACACATGGGCGTTGCTTTTTAACAAAGAGATCTCAAAGCATTTCAGGTAGTGACATGATCCTGAGAAGTTGTGCAGGGACATTTCAGGTGCTCCTTGTAGCTGGAAATCCCCAGACTGCCCACCAGGTGCTACAGCGTTTTTGCATTTCAATTTACTTTGAGTTTAATCTTTTGTTCAGCAAGGCTCTGTAAGATTTCCTGCAGGGAAAACAGCTCACTAGTTTACTGCTGCAGTCATCCTCATTTTTGGCTGGCTCTTGGAGGCACCTCGGTGCACGTTACTGCTGGCAGGGCAGGCTGCAGCCCAGGCAGAGCTCCTCACCGGCCAGGCCTTGCACACCACAGCCAGGCGAGTACTTGCTGGAAGTCCAGCAGCCCTCACCTCCAAGTGGGGCTGTTGGTGCCTCGCCACAGCAGTACTGACACTTTCTTTTGTCCCTTTCAGCTTGGCCTGGCCACAACACTGAGGGAGCATATGACTTCAGCCAAGGTTAAAAGACATCATTTCTGAGTTTAAGCAGGAGCGTGAAACGGCCCAAAGCATCACTGCATCTTTGGGTTTGGGGCAACACACACAGATCTCAGGTGGCAGCCCAGAGGCCAGCACAGCTCCCAGGTCTGATGCTCACCCCACAGCAAGGCTCTCTCACCACCACCATCCCCCCTCCCCTCCAGCCACAGCAGCCTGGTGCCCCACAGCTTAGTGAGCGTGAGTGCACAGCATGTCCCCAGGATGGGGTGGAAAGTGGTTTTTAGAAGTGCCCAGTGCCTGTGTGATTGCAGGACTGCAGCTTCTACAGGGCTCTTTATAGCACAAAGCAGCAACCATGCTCAGCCCACTACTTATATATTATGGATCATAATATTTAAGTGGCCTGGCTATAACCCTGTAACTAGTTTTCCTTGACAGAATGAGTATTGCTCAACACATACTAACAGCTGTCTGCAAAACACACTTATGAATTGTTCATAAGTTTCCCAACAGTGTCAAACCCTCCACTGAGGCCCCCATGCAAGTGGGTGCCACCAGTCCCCCTCCCGCCACCGATGGCAACGCTGGTGCTGGATGCACTCCAAGGGCAAGGAGCCCCAGCTGGCCCCTGGGACCAGCAGTGGGGATGCTGGGGGAGCCTGGGGCAGGGTCTCTCCTGCCAGGTGCCAAGCACCTTTGGGCAGACCCCTGGGAAGCAGCCTTCTCTGCAGAGGGCTCCTCCGGCCAGGATATCAGCACGGGGGATGACCAGCCCCCCTCGCAGGGTGACACATCCTCATTGGCATTTGTTCCAGTTCTGTCCTGCCTGGCAGACGAGGTGCCCCGGGGGCAGGAGCACCACCTCGGACCTCGAGGGCAGGCAACTCGCTCCTGCACTCGGTCCTGGGGCTTGCCTTGCAGGGGAGATGCTACGGAAAAGGCTGGATTTGGTGTTACCAGCTCCTCGCTCAGCCCCAGGTCAGCAAAGCACTAACCCCAAGTGCTCAGTCTCAAGAACGTGCTTAACCAGCTCCTGAACTAGGGGAAGGGCCGTGGGGACAGCGGCTCAAAGGCAGCCCCCAAGGAACGAGCCCTTGCCTCTGCTTGTTGCCACAGGCAGCCCCGGCGAGGCCGCCGCGTCCCTGCTCCGGCTGGGACCTCCCGGGAGCCACGCGGCCGTGGAGCCGGGCACAGCAGGGTGATGTGCCCTCGGAGCCTGACGGGCATTGGGCAGAGCTGAGCAAGGACAAGGGGCTCCTCAGACACCCCACAACACACTGGCCTTGGGGGCAGGTGAGGCACCTGCCCACATCATTGTCCTGCTGGTACCTGCAGACACTTTTCCAGGATCTTGCACCGGCACCAGCTCTGGCTGGCAGCCAACTTCCTCTATTTCCCATTTAGGAAAATATTGTTTGCAAGCCTGTTCACTACTTGAAGCCTCACGCTCACAGGACGTGAGCGAGCAGTGCCTGGAAAGTTACCAAAATAGCCTTTGCAGAAAATTGCTCTGAACCATCATTTCACAGCTCTGCTCTGGAACAGATTAAACAGGAAAGAAATTAAGAAATAATCCTTTTCCAGATTGTTTTCTTTCCTATCCCATAGTTGTTACTCAATAGCCCTGACGCTGTATGGTAAGCCCCCACACTTGCACGATGGTCCCTCTTTCAGTTAGGAGGTACAGAACACCAATGCACAACAACACTGCCAGTGAGAGCTGGGATTTACACAGCACCCAGTGCCAGGTCCAGCCAGGGCTGGCATTCCCATTTAACCCCCCACCCTGTGAGGAGATTCAAGGCATTCCTCATCTGAAGAGGTGGTCCAGGAGGAAGGACTCCCAGCAGCCTCCTCGCACAGCAGGGAAACCAGGGCCCAAAACACCCTGTGACCTGCCTGGGTTGCAGGGAGCCACCGAGTCACCACACACTGGGCACTGGCACCATTTAATGGCACAAGGCTGAAATCTGGATTTGAGACTTATTTCAAGGACCCACAGCCAGGACCAGCCCTGTTTGTTCTGCAGGGAGCGAGGCACAACTGCTGTTCTACCCAAATCAAGGGCAGGAAAAAACTCCATGCAGCTTAATTACCAAGGAGAGCCACGCAGCCAGATTCTCAGAGTATGAATAATAGCCACTGTGAGATGGAAACCTTTGCTTGAATAATTTTGAATGATGAACACATTTGGGGAAATAATGTTTTCTTTGCAGACCTCCTCTGATGAAATGCTGCTGCTTGCCTTGCTTTCTCCCCCAGGGTGGGCACTGTCCCAGGCCCCCGCCATCCGCTGCAGCTGCTTGTGGGGCAGAGGGAGCTGCACCCAGGAGCACACTGCTTCCTGCTTCACCAAGGCCTTCCCCGTGGACACGTGCAGGGAAAGGCCCATGGAGGGTGATTATCAGGGCTGTGAAGCTGCTGTCTCAGGGACATGCTGGCAGTAAATGGTGTTCAGGTGACCGGGTGTTTGCCAGCAAGTCAGTTAATAGGTGACCATTTGGCTGGCAACACTGGGAACTCAGTCATGGTTCAGCTGCCTTGGCAAGGCTTTCTAGGTACGGCCCCTTCTCCATTTAGCCATGCAGGATCCCAAAAAACACAGCTTTGGCCTTCAGACTCCCTAAGTCAAGGCACAGCCAGCACCCTTCATTCCTCTTAAACCTAAGGAGATAATTAGCATACTTGTTAAACTGCTGCAGTCAGAGAATTAATGCCCCCATTCCAGCCCCAGGCCATGCCCCTGCTCCAGTCCCACCATTGCAGCGTGTGCAGGAGTGCAGCAGTGCCCAGTAACAGCACAGCCCCGTGCCCTCCTGCAGGAGGCCATCAGCTCCCTGTGCCGCGATCCCCAGGCCAGCTGGCAGCACGAGACGCTGCTGCTCGGCTCCTTGGCTGCTGCAGCTTGTGCATATTAGCACCCCAGCGAGTTTCTCATCCGCCTGACAGGACTCAGTGTGGGTAACGATGCCAAAGTCAGTCATAGCTGGACAATTACAGTAGCACTGGGAGATCAGAAAAATTGCAATCCAAATATCCTTAATGAAGAGCCAGCAGGAGCAGCGAGAGTCTCCCCAGCCTCACCCGGCTGTTCCCAAACACAAGGTCACCACCCCAAGGGCATCACAGCACCCTTGGGTAAGGGGAGGATCTGACCAGATGAGTTACACAGTTGAGGCTCAGGACTAGGAATGAGGGTACAAGCTCAGAAATTGGGTCTCCCTAGACAAACCTAACCCCACTGTGGCCAGTGGTTGAAGGAGCAGCTGTGACTCTGCTGAGCAGCTCCAAGTCCCGCTGCAGGCAGAGGCTCCTGCGCAGGCAGGAACAGGCTGCATGCTCAGCACCTACTTAATAGCCTCCCAGTTTTACTGATATCCTCTTAGGAAAACACACTTAACAATCCTTACAAGGGGGAAGATAAAACCAAAATGAAGTGCATGAGCCAGATCTCTCAGAAAGACTTCTGCATTGCTGGGAAGTACAAGAGGATGGGTATTGTGTGATGGGAGAATCTACAGATCACCCAGCATCATTAATGAGAAGCCATTCTTTGAATGCATAATTTGACATCACATTTTTTCTTTCCAGCTTTGAGTTTACGCCTACATGAGTTTTAAGGGTTTTGTTCCACACTTACAGGCCTGAGATTCCCTCAAAGCACATCCTGAGAGCAGACACTTCTGAAGCAGGACGGCTCCCCTGCTGCCAAAATCATCAATTTCTTACTAAGCAAAGGGAGGCTCTGCACAGAGCCAGAGCTGCTTTGCTTTCAGGGTGTATAATATGCCTCAACAACACAATAATGAGCTGACATCAGAAAGAGAAGGGCTCTTCCAGCTCCTTCCCAGCCGAGAGGATGCTTGTGCCAAGAGTAGCTTTCATATGGAAAGTGATGCTTTTTTTAAATGTAAATATTTTAAGAGTTTTATAAGAGAAAGAAAAAAAAAGTCTTACCTGAGTTTAAAAGGAAGGCCTGTTCACAGAGTTTCTTTTTTTTCTTTTTTTTTTGTTGTTGGAGATCTTGTTGCAGGACACTCGGCTCCCTCATCACTCGGGCAATCGTGCGTTTATTGGAGTAACTTCTCTCACGTTTCATTTCTCAGCTGTTGTGTTTCTCATGTTCGTGCCTCCCTGTGCTCCAAGGTGGGAGGGAACCAGTGCCCCAGCCTTGGCACTGTGCCAGCCCAGATGCCCATGACAGGCACCAAGAAGTATCTTCCCAGGGCTGAGCTGGGTGGGAGCAGGTCCCCTGCCCCAGGGGACCCAGCAGAGCTCACAGCTGCAGCAGGGCAGCGAGTGCTCCTGTAAGCTTGGGCGAGCCTGTGCACACACACGTGCAGAGGTGCTGGGGTTCTGCAGGGAGCCCCCCGCCAGGAGTCCCCACGGGCCCAGAGCAAGGCAAGCAGGGCTGGCCATGGCCAGGGGCAACCCCACGGCACAGCGCACAGCAAGGCACAGGTCTGGTGCCCTGCTGGGAAGCTGACCCCCAGCTCATGTTCAGCAGCTGCTGGGCAGGTCCAGGGGGACAAAGCAGGACTGAAGACAAGCCAGTGTCCCAGTCAGGAGCTGGATCCACCAGGTGTACAAGGCACAGTCTTGAGCCTCCGATGGCATAGCTCAGGCAAGGGCTAAGGGCCCTGAGATGAGCTTATAAGGGCTCCTGGGCCCGTGGGTAGGGGCGTGGGGGTCCCAGGTGGGGCTGGTCAAGGCTACTGGGGCAATGTGTGCCTCATGCTCTGGTGGAGCCTCCTCGTTCCCCACAGCTGTGATGACCTGTGCCCGTTCTCAGAGGGACAAAGGCTGTCGGGTGTTGCTGTGACAGCCCAATTACAGCCGTGCTCAGGGCACCCTGCCTGCCCTCTGCAGTGACACGGACACTGGAGACTCTGACCCTGTGTCTGTAAAAACCACCTAAACCAACCTGAGACAAGAGCTTGTGAAGCCCCTGGGCTCCCTGGCGGATGGGAATCCGGCAGCACCGGGGACGCCGTCAGCACCGGCTCAGCTGTGGGCAGGGGCTGGAGGAGAGCTGGTTGGGCTGCCAGCCTGCAGCAGCACCCCTGTGCTGGGCTACCCTCCTTCCTGCCCGGCAGCTCCAGTACCTGGACAGCAGGAGAAAGGGCTGAGAAATGCCTCATCCTGTCCAGCCCCATGTATTGCTGTTTTCATCTTAAAAGGGACGGTAAAACAGCATCCATATTGCAGTGACATTAGCAGAATAGCTGCCACAGGGTTGCCTCCTGCTTCATGCTTTTCAGGCAGAGGCCAGCAGCGAGAGATCAAAACCTGGTTTTATGTTGCTTCAGAGCAGTGTCGGCTCAATGAGCCAACAAACCCTGCGGTGCCGGCGCGTCCCGCTCGCGCTGCTTAGCACTCGGAGCATTAAATTATTGACAGGATGCTGCTTGTGAACCTGCAGCACTCCTGACCCAGATACTCGTCGTCACTAAACCTGGAAGACAGAAGTCTCCAAAACGTCAGATTTGCTGAAATATTCATGTTGTAAATAGAGAGGGTACAAAACCTCCAGCGAGGTTACCGCCTGCGCCTTTGCCCATGCCAGCCCTGCTGCCGGCAGCGGGCGCGGCCACTCCCCGACTCACACGCGGCGGCGAGGAAGGCGACGCGTGGTGTTGACTGGGCTTTAGGTGACACAAGCTCCTTGCATACATTACTGCTGCCAAGAAAAAACGCTCCCTCTCTTCTCTCTGCTCTGAAACAGTATTAACTCTGCTCTCTCCATTGCCCTGCTGGAAGCAAGTCGAAGCTGCAGCATTATTTCCACAACAGAAGGTGCAACAAGCAAATGGGCATTAATCCTGAGTAATGGATCCAGCATGTCAGGGATGAGCCTCTCCCACTCCTGGGGAATGCAAAATCCCAGCGAAGGCAGAGGCTGCTGGCAGGGTCCCTGGCCAAGGCGCGCGCTCGGAGCAGCGCAGCGTGACTGTCCTTGCACAGGAGAGAGTTCAGCTCCATCACGGGAGAACAGCCTCTGTGCCGGGAGGAGCCATGCGAGGGAAGCTCTCCGTGAAGGGCCGGCCAGGACCCTGCCCTCTGCCCGTGTTCTGAACCAGCCCCTTGAAGAGCATCTGCAGTCACCTCCCAGTCTCGAGCTCAAGCTGGGTCAGCAGTGCACGGGGCGCCAGGGCTGTCCCTCCACCCCCAAAATATGTGGAGGTGCCTCTCCTTCAGTGACCTGACTCCCACCATTAGCCAGAAACCTCCCATTTAGGTGGAAGCATAATTTTCTCTAAACTCCATCGTCAGCTGACAAAACGGGTGAGCAGATTTCAAACTTTCTTGTTTAAAGCCAAGACTGTAGCTTCCCCTCCTGCTGCCTGAGTATTTGGGCAGGAGATCAAACCCAGATCTGTTGCAGTGATATGGAGCTGGGCCAGTGCCAGTTAGCAGTGGAGTCACAGGACCAAAGTCCCTCTTCCTACAGGCAGAAATGTCTTTGGTACCTCCTCCATGGGGACAATTGTTTTTAAGGACTTCATAACAAGAATGGACCCCCCACCCCCAGCCTGGTGCGTGCTGTGCAGAGAGGCTCACACATTCCTCCACAGGGTAGGGAATCATCAGCTGTGGTCAGCAAGTTGAGGGAAGGGACTCTGCCCCTCTGCCCCCTCTGGGGAGACCCCCCTGCAGTGCTGGGGCAGCTCTGGAGTCCTCAGCACAGCAGAGCCAGGGACCTGCTGGAGTGGGGCCAGAGGAGCCCCAGCAACGCCCCGAGGGGGGAACCCCTCTGCTGGGAGCCCAGCAGGAGAGAGTTGGGCTGGGGCAGCTGAGAGGAGAAGGCTCCAGGGAGACCTTCTGGGGGCCTTTCAGTGCTGCAAGGGGTCTGTCAGAACGCTGGGGACAGACTTCTGAGCAGGGTGTGTAGTGTCAGGACAAGGGGTGATGTTTTTAAACTAAAAGAGGGAGATTTAGACTGGATATAAAGAAGAAATTTTTTGACACTGAGGGTGGTGAGCCCCTGGCCCAGGTTTCCCAGAGAGGTGGTCGCTGCCCCATCTCTGGCACCATCCCAGGTGAGGTTGGCCAGGGCTCTGAGCACCCTGCTGGAGTTGCAGATGTCCCTGCTCCTTGCAGGGGGCCGGGCTAGGTGACCTTTAAAATCCCTTCCTACCCAAACCAGTCTATGATTCTATGATCATGATGTTGTCCATGCTCACTTGAGAAAAAGTGAGATTCATGTCCCCTAAACACCATGGGGAAGCTGAAAGAGTCACCATTTCCCAGGAGACAGCTTTGATGTAAACGATGATGCAAACTGGAGACTGCTCCTACCAAAGGGTGTCCCAGGCGAGGCGGGAGCGGGCTGGTGCACACCCAGCAAGGACGCCCCTGGGCACGGGCTGCGCCGCTCAGCCCCGCACGGGAGCGTTTGCAGGGGTGAACAGGGGAGCCCAGATGCAGGAATGTGCCTGGGTGCTCTGCACACCGAGGATCCCGGTCCGAGGGTGCACAGTGGGCACAGCACCCACGCAAGGAGCGCGGTGGAACCCTCCCTCGCCTGCGAGCGGGGGTACGAACCGAGGCGCTCCAGCTGCCTGTGCCTCGCTGCCCTTGTGCAGTTGTCTGCCAGTTGTGTGTGCCGATTGCTATGAATGCCACCATCTGGTGTGCCACGTGGACATCATAATCTTTTCTTAATTACATTAGCAGTGCAATCAGTTACTGCATTACAAGGCCGGCGATGAGCTTTTAAATCTTGGTGGAAATCATAAATAATTGCACTAAGTACCAGGCGCCAGATGTGAGTGCCAACTTCAGTTGCTCTAGATAAATAGTAACCTTACAACAGTGTTAGATAACGGTCCAGTCACTGCTTTTCATGGCTTAACAGTGGCTGCACTCCCATTTTTTTCCAGGCAGGCTCTATCCCCAGTGGTAGGTTAAAAAAAAACCACCATGAACCACAGATAGGATTTTTCAAAGTGTTAAAAATAACAGCAAAGAGGAAGAAAAATATGTTTGGGTTTAACACGGCAGAGTGGGTGGGTTCCAGGCAGCCCCTCATGCAGCTGCTGGGGCAGGATGGTGGAATAGTGAAATCCACCAGGCTAGGGGAACACCTGGACGGACGGACATGGCGATGGGGCCTCCTCACCCAGCAACAGATGCAGTAGGAACAGCCCCACTGGACTGCCCTAGGGGTGAGAGGATCTGGCCATGGGGTAGGTCTTCTGGGTCTTACCAGGGGCCAGCTGAGAAGGGGTTGTGTGTTGAAAAGCCTTCCCATTTCAAAAAAAAGTGAGGTGTGGGTTTTTTTTTTTTTTTTTTTTTTGTAAAAAAAAGGACATTTGAACTACTGGCAGACTTTTTTGCCAACTTCTTTGGAGTGAGGAAATTCACTGAAATGATCCTGCTCATAAATAACGTAAGATCTGAAGGAAGAGCCTTCCTCACAC
>NW_008585415.1:2320-3974 GCF_000691845.1 Merops nubicus | reverse complement strand
GTTGGGGGTGAGATGTTGTTAGGGATGGATGGGATGATGTTAGGGATGGATGGGATGCTGTTCAGGATGGGATGATGTTGGTGATGAGATGCTCGTGGGGACAGGATGCTGCTGGGGGTGGGATGTCATTAGGGATGGGATGACATTGGGGATGGAATGTTGCTGGGGATGGGATGTTGTTGGGGGTGGGAAGATGGGCATGGGCTGCTGGGGATGAGATGCTGTTGGGAATGGGATGTTGTTGGTGATGAGATGCCATTGGGGATGGGATGTTGTTGGGGATGGGATGCTGGTGGGGATGGGATGTCATTGAAGACAGGATGCTGTTGGGGATGGGATGTCATTTGGGATAGGCTGCTGGGCCTGGGATGTTTGGGATGGGATGCTATTGGGGGTGAGAGGTCACTGGGGATGGGATGCTGTTGGGGATGAGAGGTCACTGGGGATGGGATGCTGCTGGCACTGGGAGGCCGTTGGCAACGGGATGCCATCCAGCACTGCCTGAGCTCTAACTGCCTCAGTTTCCCTTCCCCACCTCCACCCTCATGAGACTCTCCTGGCGCTCATCCTGCTTCCCCCCTCACCACGACACACCAGCCCCCCTATTCCCACCCCAAAGCTGGGCACGGGACCAGGGCAACCATCTCCATCCCAGCACATCCCTCGGGGAACAACCCGAGCCCAGAGGCCCCTGAGAGGAGCCAAACCCCAGGAACCTGGATGCCCTGACCACCGAGCCGCGCTCCCACACGCGCTGAGAGATTTATCCCTGGGTAGTTGGCTGAGTTTCTAATGAGAGCCAAGACGGATGCTCCACTCACCAGTTAATAGGCTGGGTCTTGGATTAGTCACACTAACTGGCATCAATGCTCTGATTTTCGTTTTATTGCACATTATAACTCATGCCTGGGGAGGCGAGATAGAGACGAGTCTCGTGGCACCGGGAAGATAGAGCCTCCCAAGGATTGGCTGCTGCCAGGGGTGGATGGCAGGGAGGGCTCACAGCCCCCAGCCAAGGACCCTCGTGGCTCATGGGAAGGGGGAGATGAGGATGAGGAGGGAAGGGTGGGATTCTGCCTTCCAGCATCCCATCTGGGGTGCTGGGTAGCAGCCCTGCCATCCTCTTCCCCTCCCGGGGGAGGAAGGAGGCGGCATCACACCGCTCCTGCTGGAGCTCCCGCCGCCCCTCCTGCAGCTTCTCCTTCGGGATTCGGTCCTGGGTCAGATGTTTGGGGGCTGGGGGGCTGGGTTCACCTCCCATCCCCAGGATCTGGGTGGCTACAGGGGCAGGACAAATCCTGGACCACGACTCCCCCCATCTCACTGAACCTGGAGGCGCTGGGACGAAGCGCGATGGGTGCAGGGGTGCTGGGGTGCACCCGCAGCACCCACCCACCTCCAGCACCCATCCTTCTCCGGCTCAGGGCTGGGAATCCCGGCTCTGCAGGGCTGTCTCCAGCCGCTCATGCTAAGCTGTTATCTCCCCATCTAGTGACCGCAGCACGCATAGCAGGATGCGCCACGCCGCAGCCCCTTTTGGGATGCTCCCAAATCCTTCCAGAAACGCTGGATTCTGCAAGACCACCTGGAAAATACCCCCCACCCCCCAAAAATCACCCTTCGGGTGGACGCTTGGACGTGCCACCCACGCGCT
>NW_008585415.1:1655-2046 GCF_000691845.1 Merops nubicus | reverse complement strand
AACGGGGGCCCATGGGATGTGCAAAAAAGGGGTTTTGGGGTTGGGTGGTTGGTTTTTTCCTCCCCCGCTGCGCACGGTGCTTGTTTTGGCTGTAAAAAGGAAGAAAGAAAGGGAAAAAGCAGCAAAAATTGGCTTTGATCGCAGGGATTGCGGCTGATTCCCGAGGGTGCAGCTGGGATGGGGATGGGATGGGATGGGGATGGCCCGGCCAGCACTGGGCACCCCGGGCACCTGGGTGAGCCCTGATTTTAACCCCTCTCCCCCTGATTTTAAACCCTCTCCCCCCAATTTTTCCCCTTTAAGGTGCTGTGGGGGTTGGAGGAGCGTTTTTCCTCAGGGTCAATCCACCCCAACCGCCTTCCCCCGCCCCCTCCCTCCCCCTCCGAGCGTG
>NW_008585415.1:0-1618 GCF_000691845.1 Merops nubicus | reverse complement strand
TGCCTCTGTCCCCAGCCCAACACCCCCCTCCCCCTTTCCCTTCCCACCTTCACGGCACATTTCCACCTTTCCAGCCCAAGACACAAAACCTCCAACTCTCCCCAGACCCAAGGCTGCTGCTGCCAAAGCCGATGATTCACAAATCTTTGGGTGTGTGTGGGGTTTTTTTCTTTATCCTTCCAGACACTTCCATAACTTTCCCAACCTTTCCAGAGGCAAAACGCGGCCGATAATTGTTTTCATGCAAATTAGAGCCAATTAAACCAAGAGAGAGTTTACTGCAAGGCGAGACGGGCTCTGAAACCTCTTTGAATTTCATCACGGTGTTAATTACAGGTTAACTCGGGGGCGATTCCGCGGCCGCTGGTCGCTTTGTTTTCATCCTTTTTGCAGCTTTTTATTCATTTTCATGCAAAAAAAAACAACCTCTTGAGCTGCGAGATCGCTGCCTGACCAAAGCTGGGGAGCTCCACTGCAAACGAGGTGGAGGATGGAGGAAGGATCCAGCCCCGCTCGGGGCAAGAGGGGAAATTCGGGGCTGTCTTTGGGTAGGAATGCCAAAAAATCGCGGGCTCGAGGAGGGGGTAATTGCTTCTCAGGCTCTGGAGCCCCAAAGGGAGGCAGAACCTCGCTGACAGAGCTGTAAAATATGCAAGGGAACAAGCCCCAACAGGCCGAGCCACCCGGGATCCAGCCGCCCACCGCGCCCGGCTCCGCTGGGGTGGTGGCACCAGGAGAAACGTGCTCTCCTCACTGATTTCCTTGGATATTTTTTTGTCTTCTTTAGTATCTCCATGAAATTCTGGCCAAAAAATAGCCCCCAGCAGCTCGTGGAGAGGTTTGGAAGGGGGTGCAGAAGCAGGGTGAGGGCTTTGCTCTGCTGGTTGGGAGCTCTGCGACGCAAGAGCGAAGCCAAGGTGAGGATGCTCCGGTGATGGAAGAGAAAAGTCAAGGTGGGGATGGGCCCCCCGTGCAAAAGTGAGGTCAGGATGTTTCCTCAAAAGTGGAGCTGGGATGGGGGTGTCCAGTGGTGGAAGAGCAAAGCCAAGATGGGGATGTCCAGTAGAGCAAGAGCTAAGTGAAGATGAGGAGGTCTCCATGGTGCAAAAGCAAGGTTGCAACACATGGTCCACTGCTGGAGAAGCAAAACCAAGGCTGGGATGTTCCCCTAGAGGTGAAGTGTAGCTGGGATGGGGATTTACAGGGGTGCAAAAGCAAAGCCAAGATGAGGAAGTTCTTCTGGTGCAAGAGCAAAGCCAAGATGGAGATGCTCAGTAGAGCAAGAGCAAAGCCAAGATGAAGAGACCTCTGTGGTGCAAAAGCAAAGCTGCAACATGGATGGTCCACTGCTGGAGAAGCAAAACCAAGGCTGGGATGTTTTCCTGATGGAAAAGTGTCACCGAGATGAGGATGTCCAGTGGTGCAAGAGCAAAGCCAAGATGAAGAAGCTCTTGTGATTCAGGAGCAAAGCCAAGAGGGGGATGTCCAGTGGAGCAAAAGCCAAGATGAGGAGACCTCTGTGGTGCAAAACCACCTCAAGACCAGGACATCCCCCTACCCAAAACCAAACCCAGAAAGATTTTGGTGTCTCCACCCCCCCAGCCCTGCAGAAACCCAC
>NW_008585414.1:51182-103323 GCF_000691845.1 Merops nubicus | reverse complement strand
GAAACCTCCCACGGCTCCTGCCCTCCTCAGAGCCTCAGGCCGGGCCGGGCGCTGGGTTGAAAGGCCTCTTGGGCCCGCGGTCTGGAGCCGGCAGCGAGCGATGCGAGAAGGGGGGTGTGACGAGGTGGAAACAGCCGGGGACGGGCGTGGAAGGAGGCCCGAGGCCGCGTGCGTGCCCGGAAGTGACGGCATGGGGCCTCGGGCTCCTCCTGCCGTCGGGGAAACATTAACTTGCAGTGCTGCTGCCTTAGGCACAGCAGGTTGGAAACCACCTTGCAGAAAACAGTTTAAGTAGGCACAGGCGATAATGGAAATTCCTGTGTTTACGGTTGATGCATTTACAAACCGGCCATTTTCTGGAAATCCAGCGGCAGTTTGTCTGCTTGAAAATGTAAGTTCAAGAAAAAAATGTTTTGTGAGGGACTGCAATGACATTTACCATTCCATACTTGACCAGAGCATTCTGCACTGCATTAGTCTTTGCTTCCTTTACTCAGGAGTTCTGCATGTGAGCGTTGTTGGCTCTTGCTCCAGAACACAGAGAGAGCAGCGCAGGGTAGTTGTTCCATCAGAACGATTTCATAGAAGACATGCTTTGTAGTTTATGGATTTTTTTATTTTTTAAAGAATATGCTGGTCTTATTAAAACTGCACTGATTCGAAAAGGAATTAAGCCAATGGATTCAGAAGATCTCCAGAAGGAAATGCAGTTACATAGTATCACTACTCAGTTTTTGAACAAAGGGTTAAAGTGTAGGGTTCGGTTTGGTGTGGGTAATGTTTTTCCTCTTTTTTCTTTTTCTTTTTTTTTTTTTTTTCTGTTTTTCTACAAGGAAAGAGGGAATAAACATGTGGACCCAGGTCTTCTACTGTTAGTGTAACAGATTAACCTTTAGCCAAGTTTAAACAGACAGTTTTTCTTGCTTCAAAGTTGCATTGTAGTTCTAGTGCAATTTGCCATAGTCATCCTTCTCATCAAGGAGTTCTGAATAGTTGACACAAACTGGTAACACTGTTGACCGTTTCTACCAAAACCTAATTATCAAACTGGATTAGAAACTTATAGGCTTTATATTGTTTGTACAGTAATACTTGACCAAAATTCTTGGTATGAATTGGTATGCAGAGCAGTCAATGGCAATATCTTGTACTGACAATATAGATGCTTTCTAGATGTTTCCAAGCTTATTCAGAGCTCATACAATACAGCCTACTTACCAGATCACCTAAAGTTGTGACTGAGGGCATCTTGTTTCAGAGGTGTTTTGGATCCCCTAAAATCTAAATGCTCCCTTCTGGGTTGTGTGTACTTTAAAACTATGAGCTTCCAATTGCATTTTTAGGTTAATTTCACTTTATTATTTAATATATTCTGAGAGCAGCTTATTTGCATGCTGCCTTTGGAGTGTTGAGGGTTTAATTTTTTTCTACAGTACTTGGGCATAGAGGCTTTAATTTCGAAGCTGAGATTGAGCTGTTGCCACAGGATGGCAGTATTTCAATAAAGTTCTATTATTTCTAATAACGTTTTGATTGTTTTTTGTTCTTGTTTAGTATCTTTAGAGTAATTGACAGAAGTATTTTCCTGGAATAAAGGAAAGGTGCTTGTTCTTGTAGAAAGTTAGGATGTTTCACTGTGTAGAATTCACGCTGCAAATACAGGTCTCTAATAGACATCAGTAATTGTTTCATATCTGAGTATGGATTCATTGGCTGGAAAGGATTCACGTTGTAAAGGGAAATAAGTAGAGTTAGGAGTACAGATTTTTGTCTCTCAGAGGTGGAACTTGACCAGGTCCACTTGGGACTTTCTTTTTCTTTGTGTTTCAATATTTTAATGATCAGATTCTTAAACCTGGCCAGTCAGCATGATTGTGGGGAAAGAGCAATGGAGCAAGGGTGAAGCAGAATTCTGTGCAATTGCTACAGCTCCTGTCCTGGGATCAATGTTCACCAGTTTCAGTCTGCAGGCAGTCAGAGAAGAATGTGGCAAGCTTCAGCATTTTTGTTTTTCAATTCTCTCCCCTCAGCTTCCACTGCCTTAGCATGTCATTGCCACTGGTGGGAGAGTAACACTGAGGGTACAGCCCTAAGTGCCCACCAGCCATCGTGGCTGCAGCCCTGGGCATTAGTACCTTCCTCATGCTGACATGCTCTTTTCAGACTTAGAAAAGGAGAGTGGTAGTTTTAGGTTGCATTAATAACGACTTCTCTGTGTGATGTCAATCATAACTTCAAGTAAAAGGTTTGTGTTCATGGAAAGACTGAGGTTAGTTTTTTTGGTCATTTTATTTTCCATATATTTCAAGAATTTGTAAACCAGTGGGACAAATGTTTGAAATGACATGTATCACAATAATTGAACTAGTTATCCCATTTTATGCTTAAAGTTTTTTTTTAACTCTCAGAAAGTATTTTGAACTGAAAAATAATCTGTTTTATTATAACAGAAAGCAAAATTACTATATTTATTTGATAGGAAGTTTGATTCTGCATTTTTTTTTGCCTCCTTTCTTAATTGGATCTTTTCTTTCACCATTAGGACTTGGATGAAGCTTTGCACCAAAAAATTGCGACAGAAATGAACCTTTCAGAAACTGCTTTCATCAGAAAACTGCATCCTGGAGATGATTTTACTAAAAGTGAGTGGTTCTGTTTAGCTGTCAAAATCTCTTACAAGGCAATGGGGAGACACCGTGGGTGCATTTATAAGGAATGGTGCAAATTTATAAGACAGCCAAAGCAAAATCTTGGAGTTGTGATGGATCTTAATAATAATGATAAGTCTGTGACACATGAGTTCTTTAAAGTATTTGTGCTGCATATTAAATTCATTTTCTGATATCCAAACATTTATTATTCACAAATTAGACCATTTTTGTAGTGCCTTTTACTAAATAAGCACATTGCATATAGATGGTCTCACAGAAATGCAATGCAAAGATCCTTCAATTAACACTTCCCTTACTACTAATAATCTCCTGAGAGAACTTCTTATACTTGCAGAAGAACAGAGATGGTCTGTGCTTGTTCTGTGCACGCAAGACTGCTGAGTGAGTAGAACCTGGCTTGGCTGTTCAGCCCATCATCACTGGAGTAACTGTAGGCTGTTTGAGTTTGCCACACAATCTCATAAGCTGTATGCAGAGCCAATACTAGGAAATACAGGTTTCCAACGAAACTCAGAAATCTGAGGTTGCCCAAAAGAAACACATTAGGCTGCTCATTTGTTTGGCTTGAGTGGAGGAACTTCACTGGTGTTGTTTGATAGGGCATAGATAGGTGATGGGAGAGAAAATGGAGAAGCACTGTACAAGACAAAAAAAACATATGAGACAGAGTCCAGTCAAACTCGCTTTGTGGATTAGTTTTCAGCTAAATTTGTTTCCTGAGTCTGCTCACCTTGCAGCTGTGTGCTGGCATGAGCCAAGGAGCTGGAACCCCATGGATGGACAAGGAGTTAGATTCCAGGTTGAGGGGTCATGTTGGCATGCCCTCACTTTGACACAGGGTAGTGGAAGAGAGAGGTAACCAGTTTTGGGGTTATTGGCTGTCTGAGAGAGACTCTAGACCAGTATATGGAGAAGCTGTTCCTTACCATTTGATTGATTGTAATGAAAGATATTTTCTTGAAGTAACTACCATTGCTTACTCCTATTGTTAATAAATAAGGATTTGTTTTAGGGTTGGACTAATTCCTTGCCTCAAGAAGTGGTTGTAATTCTAATCTTTCATGTTAACATTTTTCATGTTTTTCATTGGCACAGCTTGCCAATGTGTTTTAACACATCTAGTTGTTTTCAAGTCATCCATATTGAACAGCATATAAAATGCTAGCTTCTCTCTCTTCCAAGTGCTTTTGATATTAATGGGATTAGTGTTTGTGACATCAGCCCCAAGCATCTGCTGAAGAGATGCAGAATTTTTTCAAAGGAATTTAGTCACTGGGCTACACCTAAGAATGTGTGTATCAAGGGGAGGTGGGAGCCAGAGCAGACCAGGAACATCACAATGTCATTCATGAGACTGTCATCTGCTTCTGGAACATTAACTGGTGCAGTAAGAATATGTCGTTGCAGGGGTGCAAGTTTGTGATCAGTACATTTAATTTTAATTTTTAAAAATGACATTATTTTAAGGACACATTAATTTACAAGAGTGCAAAATGTCTTCTCGGTCTGTACAGCTGTGTGTATTGGGGATCCAGGCAGGTGTTGTGTAGGGGTCACAGAGCTTGACTGTCTGGTCCATCCTGGCCATCTTCATGGCCTCCTGCTTTCGGCCACAATCTCCACCTGGGAAAGATCCTAACTCCTGCTAACTCCCCAGGGCAGGCTCAGGGCTGGTTCTGTCACTGCCCTGCCCCACAGCACTGCTTGGCCGTGGCCCTTAGCTCCATCCACTAGGTTTTGTTGGGATTCTGTTTGTTTTCATTAGGGAACTGACTTGACTGCACTGTTCTCTCGCAGGGTTAACTACAAGATTCATTTAGGGTGCTTTTAAAATACCATTTTTCTTTTGCACCTTTTACTTACAGTCGTATGGTATATAGTCACCTGAAGTATATTTTCATAAGCCTTATCTTCAGTGCCACAGTGCAAGAATTTGGCAAAACCTACAGGAGACCAAAAAGAGTGCGCCTGGGTTCCAATTTTTTTAAACAACAAATAGAAATAAGATTTCTAGTGAAATAAAAGGTGAGGCTTTTACCAGACCTGACTAGTGTTGTAAGCAAAATAATTAATAACTGACGTAGCTCTGCTACAGGTTCTATTACACCAACAAAACTATCTTTGACCTCTAAGGTGTGACCAGCCTGCAGGTGTATAGGAATCACCACTGGGACTTTGCAGGATTCCATAACGCATGAGGGCATGGAGGCTTTATCTTCTAAATTCTCTACTTCATTGCAGATTACCACAAATATTACAAAAATCACCACTAGCAATTATACCTATGATTAATCAAGTGCATTCTCAAGGTATTACAAATTTCAGGGATCAATAGTAGAGCAGGAATCAAAAATAGCAGCAAGAAGTATGTCTATAATATTACAGGTTACTACAAACTAGTCAGTAATCAAATTTACCAATAGTATAACAGTAGATATGATAGGTTTTATATATATATATATATGTGCATATAAGGTACCAAGCACATTGGATAGATTGCAGAGGGAAGGACAAACAGATCCCAGAAGGGGAGCCAGCCGTTGCAGAAGCAGCGAGACAAATCAAACCAAGCCCAAAGGTGGACAATTAAATAACAGCCTCTCTCTTCAAAGATGATCTGTCCTGGAGTTTGGAGTCAGACGTGTGTCCCTGGCAAGGGTCTGTGATCTTGTAGCAAGTTCATGCAGACCTGTTTAGGTAAGGGAAAAATACATGCAGCACAGAAAGTTTTTGCAGAAGGAAGCTCCATTTTGGGTAAAAATGAAGTAATTTTTATATCATAGAGACATGAGAGAACATGGGACACAACCACTTCAAGAAGCCAAGAGATGCTGTTTTTCACCTGAAACAGCCAATAGAGGGTGATATTTTCTCTTCTCTTAGGCCCATTTTTATTTTTCTGGACTGGTTTCCTGTTCTTTCACTTTGAACAGCTGGTGGAAGTTACCAATTTTTAGTTTCTCTGAATGTTTTCCCCTTTTTCCAGACTGTTTTTCACCTTTTCAAGGTGATAAGTTGCTGTTGCAATTTGTTGGTTTTGTGCTTGCCAATGGTATCTTGGCATGTCTCCAGTTTCTAGCTGCCCAGCAGCACTTCAGAGGTGCCTGCTGGGCTTCTCAAAGGTGCTTCTGTTTCCCAGGTCAGCAAGGATTTCTACTCAGCAGCTCCTTTGCTCTTGTAACAGTAGCTTTCCTCTGTAGTAGTAGTCTCCTGGTGTTGACCTGGCTCAAAAGCAATGGCTTTTCCAAAAATCAGTACAAACTAAGTTCCTAAAAGTGTGTTTAAGACCAAGACTGTTTATAACATGCATTTTGATTAACTGTAATGTCAACACTCTGTATAAAGTTTGGAAATAAATTGAAGAAATAAGCTTCTTCCACTTAATAATACCATGTAAACTTTATTTTCAAGGTTCCTGCTTTGGACTCAGGTGGTTCACCCCAGCCAGTGAAGTTCCTCTCTGTGGTCATGCTACACTTGCATCAGCTGCTGTGTTGTTTCACATAAAAAGTATGTTTACAAATATTTATTTCTATAACATTTTAGAAACTGTGCTTCTGAGCAAACTTCTTATTTTCTACAACAAATGCAATTAAATATTCAGAAGATGTAGCAAACACATAGGGTGATATACAAGGTATTGTCTCTTACAGTTGCTATGTGATTATAAGGCTGTAGTCCGATTCCTACACTTGGATTCTGATGGTCTGCTATTACTCTTGTTGAAGAAAAGTGCAAAGAAATAAATATGTAAATGTTGTCTGGGAAAGGAACAGTAGAATTTGAGGAACAGGCAATATCACTCTTTCTATTAAAAGGAAATTCCCCTTCATTCTAGGAATGTGCAGGAAAGATTTCCTGCAATTGCCATGTTTATTAGCCGCAGCAGGTTATTTATTGAGTTAGTTTGCTATTTTGTCTCAGAATACAGCTTTATTGCAGTTATTATAGTTTAGCTCCATAAGTAATGTTTCCTGAACATACTGAGCTACTGGAAGAACTATAATAATTTAGATCCAGATCTTATCTTTGATAATGTTGCAGTGTTCTCTCTCTAGAAAATGCAAATCCAGTTCTCACATTTGTCACACTGAGTGGGGAATTAAAAGCCAGACAAGTGGAAGAGCATATTGTTCTGGACTTGCCACTTTATGTCACCTACCCACAGGTCAGTCAAATTTTTATTCCTTAAAGGCTTGCAAGGAAAGTGTGTGTTTGTTTGTATGTGTATGTAAGTGTATCTATCTTTCTATAGGTGAATAAACACATACATATATATTTTCTGCTTCTTAGAGTGTGGTTTTTTTTTTTTTTCCAGGTACTTCAGGAAGTAGAAGAGTTAATAAAGGTAAAAAAAGAATCTGTATACGGTCTTAGAAGTGCATTTATAATAGGTATTTTTATATATGAAAATGGCCAAAAAGTGGCAACATGTCATTGCTTGATGTAGTCCTGAACTTGAAACACTAAACTTTAAGTGTCTCTGTCATGCAGCCCAGGAAATGGAATTCTCCAAAATGCTACCACTGAACTGTTGTCTCACACTACCATTGGCTAGAGTGTCAGATGTTCCTTCAGTGGCATTCTCAGCCTGTTGTATGTGTGTGGGGGCAATTGAGTGTCCTTGCCCTCTTCTAGGGCCCTGAATTTCTTTCTGAGCTAACATATACAGAGCTCTTAGCACCTACCGGTGAACTTAGTGCTTTACTTTTATTTCTTGCATGGACTTGGGGGCTGCATGAAAGACCTTACATAAGCCCTGTTCTAGCATGGCGTTTGTTATGTGAAAACATTAAGGAAATAATATTTCAAATTCACATGAAAATGTTTTTCTTGGTCTTTAACTTTTCCACCAGGCAGCCGTTGGTGACATGATTGTTCAGGATCTCCGTTATTCTCCTGACACAAAGAAACTCTTAGTCCGCCTCAGTGATGCTTATGAAAGGTGTCATACTTTTTTTTTTTTTCTCTAAAATCAAGCATGCAGAAATTTGGTCTGCTTCTTTAACCTCTATTCCTTCCATACTAGGCTCTTCTATGTAGTTTTAAACCAGGTGGAGATTAGAAACTCTAAACTCCTGTGTTAAATAGTTATTTGTCTTCCAGTATGAGCTTCTTGAACCTGCAAAGCTGAATAAGATCCATCAGAAATCTGTCTCCAAGAGGTGGTGTAGGAAATGGTTTTAACATACGTATATTTTCCCCATCCAAGTTAAAAAACCATCCAGTAAACTAGCAGGAAATTAGAAATCTTGCTTCTCATATGAAGAAGTAAGAGTTGCATAGCTGTAGGGTTCCACTTAGTGAGACAGGGCACATTGACAGAATGCCAGGGATCCTTACTCCCATTTGGCTGTAATCTACTTACACATACTTAACAGCATTGTAAGTAGCTTTATAGAGGAAATTCCAGTTCAAATTATTCAAAAGCATTTGTTAATCTCAGAGAGCTGAATTTCATTAGGTTAAGTATGATTTGGATATATATTGCCAAAACACAGATTCTTTGATCAGGGCAAATTACTATTATTTTCACTTGAAGTGTGGCTTCACTAATGTTTAAAGTTCGTACTAGTGGTGATGTAGAAATATCATCAGCTAAGCACATTTTAAAAAAAGTAAAATTTTTGGACTTTATTTTCTAGGGAGCTACCTCCAACTTCACAGAGTTCAGACTGTTCTAGGCTGCTTTAGAATCCCATGAAGATCTGAATGGTGTTATTTAATTTCTCTGAAGTGGGGTGGAGTGCTTGCTTTTTACATTCTGTAGTGATGAAATATCTGTGTCAATGATCAAAATGTTCAAATGGAAGTTTGTTCTTCTGTAGTTAATATTCCAGGATGCTCTGTTTTCAGAAATAGGTAGGAAATGCATGGTTTGAACTTTTTTCCTCTGCTCACTCAGTGTGTTATAGTCAGGGTAGTCTTCTGTCAAATGACTCTGGGAAGACAATGCCAGGAACCTTGTCTCCTCCAGCATCTTACTGGGGCTGGTTTGGGATTGTAGAGAGGATGATTTTGTAGTTTTATGTTTCTTTTCAACACTTAAATTCATGTAAAATGAAGAATGTGGGATATTAAAATTCCATCATTATATTCAAGGTCTGTATTGGAAGAACTGCAAGTGAGTGCACAACGCTTTTTGTCAGCTGAGAAGACAGGAAAGGTGAAAGGACTCATACTCACTCTTAAGGGAAAATCCAGTGGAAAACAGAAAGGCCATGATTTTTACTCCAGATATTTTTCACCATGGTATGGAGTTCTGGAAGACCCTGTTACAGGTATGTGTTTGTGTGATAAGCAACGCTTACTCTCATTTCAGTTCAATTAAAAGGATCTTAATAAACTTCATGAATCTGGTTTTGTACTCTGGAGTCTTTCTTAGAAATTACTTTTTCATAAGGACATATGTTTCATATGGACAGCAGGAGTGTGCTCATTAAACTTAAAACTTTCATGACTGATACCAGCTCAATCAGAAAAAATCAGCTTCTTGCTGTCATCAGGCCAGATGCTCCTACGTCTTTTTCAGATCTTTTCCCTGAAGAATTCCAATTAGAGAAAAGTGAGGGATTAGCTTGGTGTTATATGAGCATTGCAGTAGAAATTCATATCCACTTCTGTTTGGTCTCTTTATTCTTCTTCCTTTTGCTTCTGCTGGCATCTTCTCTAGTTTCATGACACTTTCTGTGGATATTCTCAGGCCTGTGAATAACCTGAACTCATCTAGTTGTATATTTAAGGGCAGGAAGACTAGTTCTCTGCCTGTTCCTTTCATGTCCCACTAGTAGGTGTGGTGATGATTGCTGCAGAATGATATTTGCTTAGGTACCAGTTAATCAGAGGCTAATCATTAGTCAGCTGAGAACTTGGTTAAAAATACTCGTTAAATGTTTTGCTAAATTAAGAGAAAAATGTGTTGGAATAATGCTAGTTATTCAGAGCTTGTAGCAAAAAGAAAGGTTTGCAAAGAAATACAAGCCGTGTATTTCCATTTTCTCTTAAGCCTTCCATCCTGCTTTCCTGATAAAGCTGGGGACAAAGTCTGGTAGCCATATCTAATCCCAGAGCTCATTCCTTGGGATTTATGGGAAGTCTAGTATCAATATATAGGAAAAAACCAGTGGTTTCCAGAGTCTCTGAGATTTTTCTAGGCTTGTCATAGCTCGCTGCTACTTATCTTTCATCTCTAGGTGACCTTTTAATAGCAACAAATCTTTTTATTATATAGCTTACAAATCTTATTTCTTGTGTATATATAATACCATCTATTACACATAATACCATGTATTATATAATATCGTATTATATAATATAAGCATAGTTTTAACAGTGTTACAGCTTTGTATTTTATTTGTTTTATAATGATTTCTTAATAATGTTACATGTCTCAGAGTCCTCAAGCCCTGATAATTACAGTTACTTCCCAGTAGGGTTTCCAGCAGAGAATCTTTTAATGTAGACTGAAGGTCTAGTTGTGAATCTGAGGAGACATCCCAAGTTTTTTAAGCTGTCTGCTGATTAGGAGACATCAGTCTTTTAGTTTTCAGAAGCTGGTAGGATCTTAAAGATCTTCTTGAGTTACATCCTGATACTTAACAGCATTCAAGACTGAAAAAACCCTGAGGTTTTGTTGTAAAAACTTTTAGGAGAGCAAGTAACTTTTGTTTTACAGAGTGACTTCTGTACGCATGTTCCTGTTCTTAAAAAAAAATCCAAAAGCCTATTCAGATTTTTGATGGGTAGCTGTTCATTTTTCATTGAATAATAACGTGTTTAGATGAGTAATATTTTGAATTTGGAAGCCTCACTTCTTGCAAACAAATTAGTAGTTTGGCTCAAGTATTATAGTCTACTAGTACTACTTATTCTGCCAATTGTGGCTAATTGTGAAGCCCTCACCTAGGCAAAATCTCCATTGAAGCTCAGAGGATGAGGAAGTAACAGTGCTTTATCATAAATACAAGAAATTATAAAGCCTTAAGTTCAGTCTGCTGTGAAAATGTAGCTGGTTTTGCCCTAAACACACGTGGCACTTAATATGCTTGTGGTGTTTATATTTTGAATGTGCTTGCTCTATATAGTAGTGATTCTAATTTAATTCTGTACTTCATTCTCCAATTTCTTTTAAGGATCTGCCCATGCTGTTTTAAGCAGCTACTGGTCAGAGCAGCTGGGGAAGAAAGAAATGCTTGGTAAGAGAAACTGTTTTCTTGCAAATCTGCACATTTATGTAAAAGCCACTCACTAAAAAGGAAAAAGTTGTATTATTTCTGCAATAGAAACTATAGCAATAACTCTGTATCCATTTTCTCAATATGAATACATTATTATGTAATATTTTTTGTGAGGTAATCTTTAAAAAATGGCTTTCTTTGCTACCCACTGATATGACACAAGATGCCTGCAGGGAGTTTGAAGTGTCAGTTTCTGTATTGTAACTCTCTGCTCTTAGTTTTTGATCTCAGCTTTTGGATTTTAGTTCTCATGATCTTTCATCATAACTAAGCTTGGTGAACTTTAGATGATGTTTTTATGTTTTGATTGAATTTTACTTCTTGGTCTTTATGGTTTGCATTTTGAGTACTGGGAAAAGGTATCAGTATTTTCATTCACTATGTGAACTTCACAGTTACTTCACAAAGGGAAAGTGTTGTCCATTCCCCTCATGGATATTAAGATTGGACTGAAAAAAGTTGTATGGTTTCTGCATAATCGTGGATTTTCCTTGATAATTACTCCAGATTAATCCCTTTGGTGACTTCTTTAGTAAACTTGGGGTTTAGAATACCTAGTGGTGTTGTAGCTAGATAAGAAGAGGTGATGTATTTTTAACATTCAGATTCTATGTACAGAACGTGCTTTATGGTACATTATTTTCTTGTTTCTGATACATTGTGTGTTTAACTATGAAGATCAGTTTTCCTCAGGATGATGATCATTTACATGGTAGGAAGGAAGGATGTAAGAAAGAACAGTCATGTTACAGGAACAGAAAGAATTTGACTGACCTGAAATATATAAGAATGAGGACAAGATACATGGGGATTGGCAGATTTTGTTTGTGATTATTTGCAGCTTTACTTATTAAGCCTTAGAGGAATCTGAGATGATTTGCCATCTGAAGTCAAAGAACAGATTTATTGGTATTCTTCCAATCAATGTGGTATGCTTGTTAGATCATATATTTGTTGTTAAGCAAGAAACTGAAGAACCTGGTGGGGAAAAAAAAAAAAGAGAGAAACTGTTAATGCATGACAACACTAGAGAAGGAGGCACTAGAGAAAGTGTCTGTTTGCTTTGTGCTTTGCCAGAGAACAGAAGAACAACAGCAGCAATACGGCATACCCTGGTCCCTGCCTGGTTCCCTGACTGGGGGCCAGGGGATTACAATTCCTTTGTGCACCTGACAGCACTTAAATCTTTGGTAACAGTTTAGATCAGAGATTGGACCCTTAATCTAATAAGATTCCTTGTCCATAAAAGTAAGCACTTTTCCAAACAAATGGCTACCTTGAACATAAGTGTTCCTATATTTGGGCAAATGAATCTCAAAATGGAGTTTCTTGGGAGTGATAAGCTTTAAAGGATCTGTTTGCACTCCATAGCTCAGTATGGTAATCTACAATAACTGAGATGTTCTCCATTGTGGACTGAAGGAACAGTTTAACTTTCTGTTCTGAAGATCTCATGTTTGCATTAACATCACACAAATCTGTGATAGTTTCCATAATGTTGGGGTGGAAAACTCCCAACATATTTTCTGAAGAGAAGAATCTCTCTTTGGTAATACACCCTTATGGACTGGCTGTTTCTCAGAAGATTCTAACATTTTTGGATGTTAATGTGGAATTTGAAACTCTTATAGGCAGTGCTTTTTTAAGAAATCAAACAGATTTTCTGTCTGTATTTTTAGATTATGCTTTCTGCCTGTTTTGCATTTTCATGTATTTTGTATGTGCTATGCCATTTCTTCTTTTAGAGAAACTACCTCAGGCAGCCAGGGCAACTGACACTGTAATCAGCTGCTTTAGTTGTGTTATCTTCCCAGAAGATTGTTGGTTGTGGTGTTGTGGTTTGGTGTGTGTGTTTTGTTTTTTTTTTTTTTTTAATTTATTTCATGCTTATGTGTCCTCAAAATTCTGTTGTGGTAGAAAAAATATGAAACAGATTTAAACAGAACAAGTTCATTTGAAATCTGATCCATGTGTGGCCTTTACATGTGTTCATGGGAAGTATTTTTTCCCTACATGCATGTGACTGAGGTGTATCAGATAGTACTGAGGCAAATTCTGTTACTAATGAGATTATTTAGAAAGGATGGCTGGCAATCAAGAAGATTCCATATAACCAAAGATGAATAAATAAAAGCATCTTTTGACTTTTTAGAAACCTTTGCGATAGCTTCTGAAATATCCGTTGCCTTATATTGTAAGAACAAAGGAAGATTTTCTTCCATAAAATGAAATATCTGTTAGTTCCAAAATAGATCAGATATGAAATAGTATAAAAATGAGGAACATTGAATGTATTGTTAGATCTCACTGCGTATTGTGATTTTCAGGAGGGGGTCAGCTGCATCTCTGCTGAAGTATCAGACATAATTTCCTGTGTTTGGATTCTCTTCCTACTTTTATTAAACCAAATTGTCAAACAATGACCACCCCCATCAACTACAAAGAGAATTTTCCAGTCTTTTTACAAGGTGAAATAACTTTATGAATTTTCTTGAAATGATATACAAATCCCTGAATTTAGGCTGAGTGTTAAATGAGTATTGGTCCTTGACTTTTAATTAATTTCAAGAGTCCCTGCAATATTAAAAAAAAGATAACCTCTCATATCAGAGGTATAGACTTACATAATTACTAACAAGTGCAATATTGAGCATCTGTCTCTGCATCTAGCCTTTCACACATTTTTCACATTTCTAAGATAACATTTATAAATATGTGTTTATGGAATTGGATATATTCAAACAGATAATAGAAGACAACTTTTCATCTCGGATGAAGTTAGAGGAATCTTTTCGTACCTGTTTACTTCAGGCAACTGTTATTTATTTGTGGGGAAAATTTGGTTCTTGTTACTTCTGATTCCTTCCCAGTACACAACAGGTTTATAGCATTTGAGAGTTTCTTTTGAAAGGGAACAAACCAAACCAACTAACAAACCAAAAAAAAAAAAAAAAACCAGAAAACCAAACCCCAAAAAACCAAACAAAACAAAAAAACCCACCAGAAAGCCAAACCTTACTTTTATAAGGTTCTTTCAAAAATTTTTTTTTCACACTTTCACAAATTTTGTCAGTATTTCTTCCAATACAAAGTCTGTCCCATCTTCTTACTTCTCAGTTTCCTCAGTTTTTTTTTTGGTGAAGAATTTGCTTTATTCAGGTAGAATAAGACTAAAGTTTTTGCCAATTTGAATTCTCATGAAGTGAAGAGTTTTGTGGATTCATAATTGCAGCTTTTATCTTTCCCAGGTAATCTCAACATATGATTGATTACATGAGATTTATACATAAATGTAATGCATAATGTTTTTGCCAAAGAAGAGGTGTTTGCCTCCCTCAGGCACCAGATTTATCCACCTTCTTTTGTAGAATAAGAAAAGGCTCGGAGATCTTAACTTCACTGAAGTTTAGGAACAAATGCTTCTTTCATCAGTCCTTTTACAGGGTTTAGAAAATTGACCAGAACAATAGTGATTTATAAAATAAGATATTTTTACAAGAATGGCACTTACTCCTGAGTTGCTGTTATGATGATGATGTCATCAAGAAAATCTATTACTTCTCAAATTCAATAAGCAATGGTCATTTAGATACTTTTAGACTGAGAAGAAGCTCCTCAAATCAACAGGATAGCACTTGTGCAAGGCCAGGCTGTCTTGTCAATGCAGAGGTGCATGATTCTATGGTGCTGTGATACCAGCATGGTCAATCTCACAGTCCTTGTACCTGCTCCTGAATTTTGTCTCATGTTAATCACAGGTGAATTCAGGGCACTGTGAATTCAGCTGTTATATATTGTTACCATAGGTTGAAAAATATATACTTGTTTTTATACAAAATATGTATACCATGTATATGTAATATGAGGTATTTCTAGTAAGTACAGACATGGAATGAACATGCAGCAGCTTTGTGATCCAAAAGCTGAGTGCACATCTTAGATGCCTGCATGTCTCTGGAGACATTGCTACGAAATGAAATGCGCTAGTGATTAAAACGTTCCAGGCAGGTCTGTTTACTTTCAGATATAGTGTGAAATGTTAGTGCTTCTGTGTGAGAGAAAGAAAAGATCAAGTATTATTTTCATACAAGCTTGGGTAAAATTTTATTTTGTATCTTTTTTTTTCCCTACTTCAGAGTTTCTTTGCCAAAAAAAATGGACCGGTATCAAAACAGTCTCAGTAATCCTGTCATGAAATAGCACTGGTTCCACATTTAAAGAAAGGAAAAAACCCACCCACCCAATCTCTGAAGATCTGAAATAATTCATCTCTTACTTATATCTGCTGTCATGAGGGAGTGGATGAGTTTAGCTGTGTATCCACACTTGGCAAGAGTAACTGATGAAATTAAGAATGGCCTTGGATCTTCAAGAGTCCAATATAGTCATCTGAAGGCATTACTTCATACTTAAATGTTGTTCTGACAACTTAAAAACAGTACCTTGTTCTATAAATGGAAAAGAACGGAAAGTGCCAATATTGTTCTTTATGTAGTTTTTTCCACTGTTTTGGAGAGTTTGTTTTGTCTGAGAATCTAATACTCTGTTGTAAGGAAGAGCTTTCTTGTGAGCTGTGGCTGCCAAATTGGTTTAGTGTACAGTATATATACCATTTGTTAGAAATCCTGTGCTCTATTGAGATCTGAATAGTCTTTTCCCAATTTACATATGATGTGTTTGTGAGGAAAAACACAGTTTGGCTTAGTAGTTGGAAGTTCATCAAGTAAGGAGGCTGTGAACAGTAATGCCTCTTCATCCATTTACAGCCTTTTGCAAAAACAACGCTGTATGAAACACAAACCTCTGTTAATTGCCATCTGAACCAGACTGTTTTCTGATCAAGTAGTTGTGCAACTAAAATGAGACTATTGAAACAAGTCTACAGACTTGGCATGCTAAGGGAGTGATCATTGTCCAACCTGTGCATGACTAAACGGTTTAGGAAGAAGATTAGTTCTGTAATTATTTACAAGTGGAAGGCTATTTCTACTTTATCTAGCTGTATTAAAATATATATTCAGGATTATATATATCAATATCTTCTTGTCTATGTAAGAATGTGGCCTCAGTTTGTGACAGCTGAAGCATCATCTGTGTTTCTTTGTAGACTTTTTCCACCACCTGCTTGACCTTTATTGTCCCAATAGCCAGACACATTCTTTACCCTAGTATCTACTTCAGATGTTCAATGCTGATAAAGTATTCTTCATTCTTACAGAGTTTATTCTTGGTGTTCTTCCTTCTTACCTACAGGAACTATCTTGTCAATGGGAGAATTCCTGACTTCTTTAGAGATAGGAAGGAAACTCAGTTGGCTATGTCACAGCAAACTATCCTTCACTACTCGTATTAACTGGGATTTTTGCCAGGCTCAATAGACAAGTTCCCATCTGAGATACACCCTCAGCTAATCTTTATCTGTAGAGACAGTTCTGGATCCAGAGTGTCCCCGGTACAGTGCTTGCCCTCATGTTGCTTGCTTTCTGGAGACAGAGACCTCATTTCCCTGAGTTGTCTTGAATTTTAAAATCATTTGTGGTGGATACTAGTTTTTTAACTGTGGGTTCTTGTTTCCATTTAGCCTTTCAATGTTCCCGCCGTGGAGGAGAGTTGAAGATTTCAGTGCGCAGTGATGGAAGAGTTGACATTGCTGGGCAAATTGCTATTGTACTGAAAGGGAACCTGACCTTCTGAAGACATTGTCACTAATCTCCAGCACCTTCACATTATTCATATTATGCTGGTTATCTCTTAGGTTGAGGCAGTGAATCACTACTATCCTTTAAAGTCTTTGATTTCTTATTGTCTATTTAAAAAAATTGCTTGAAAATGCTCACTTCCAATCTTCAGGATCCGTGGTCTTCTTCTCTTCACTCTCATCTTGCCACTTCATAAATACACTGACCTCAGAAAATCCCAAGGACAGCATTCTTGTTCTTCTGCTTTTAAATGATTCTTTTCTTCATTTCCAAATTCCATATTTATTCCTGCTTCCTGGACTGAATTGTAAACTTTTCTGATTGGTAAAATGATTGAACTTTTTTCATATTCAATAATTTTCCAGGAAACCAGACTACAGTCCATGTTTTAGAAGAAGTAATAATCTTTTCTCTGCCATATATTGAAATGATACTCATGTGTTCATTAATATACTTGAATTAAAATATGAAAAAGATATAAATGGATTAGAAATGTGCTTTATGGTTCTCTTTTATGAACAGTATTTTTTGGAGATGAATGGTATTACAGTGAGTCATAGTAGTGTTATTAGTCAATATTTCTAATTGAAGTTTTAGCAGAAATATTTAAGATTGATGTAGTGATGCACATAAAACATAAAATCTAAAAGAAAGCTGTATTTTTTACAGAAAAGTAATTTACTTTTCGAAGACAGAAGATTTGCTTCTAAGTTCAAAGTTTCTCTTCATGGAGCTTCATATTTTGGCACTTTTTTCCGTTAGCGTTCTCATCTTCTTTTGGATTTATTAGGAGTATTGAATTGTTGCAGTTACTCTAGCTAAAACGCTGCTTTCCCTTTCAAATCACTTTTGTCCTAAGCTTTACTTCAGTTCTTATTCTTCACAGTATTTCAGGATGAAGTATTTTGAACTCAGAGGCATTTTTATACTGTGGGAACCAGCTGAAGGTCAGCCTTTTATGATGAGGAACTTCATTGTTCCAGGTTTCCCTATTTCCAGTTATTCTGAATTTTATAACTCATAACTTGCATCTTACTTAATTCAGAGTAGCTGGAGGCAGTCAACAATGTGAGAATCCTAGAATTCATTTGATAGAAAAATTTCTAGCTCCTGCTGCTACCCAGAATGTGTTGAAAATATGATCTAAACACATCGCAAAGCTCATGAGCTAGGTGGCAAGCAAAAGGAATCTCCAAGTGGAAATGTATGTTCTTTTGTATTATACCTTGCTGAGGTTCATGAACCTGAAATGTGGTGTAAAAGCATGGACTCATCACTGGCTGCAAGTCATGGCTGTGGAGGCAGCTTAGCAGTAATGTTGCAATTTTGTATTTGGCAGTCACCTTGACCTTGCCTTCCTTCAAAGCACATTGATCTGGCAGGTGATCTGGATCTTCTTGAGGAGAAATACTGAAAGCTTGTGTTGGTACATTTCCTGCTTCCTATTGGCTTAAGCAAAGAGTGAATCTGGCCCTGAATCTGAGATTCTTAGGGGGAAAAAAAAATCCTTCCTTAAGAATGTAAGTAAGCTAAATAAACAATTATTGTTCACTCATCCACATTTTTTTTTATCCAAGGAAATGAATAATGAAGAAAGCCCAGTAAATTTTAAATACACTTGCTATCTAAATTTCCTGACCAAACCAATCTCTTTGCTGCATTTTTTTCAACAAGGATTTTTTTTTTTTTTTTTTTTTTTTGTAGTTTACTACTACTTTGTCTCTATTTCTGTTCAGAGTAGAAAAATTACCGGAGCTCAGGTGGGAGACTATGCAGTAATGTGTTGGTAATCAACAGATTACTTAATCAGCCATGATTTATTAATGATGAATTAATTATACCTGATTGTGCAGTTCTGCTGCCTAAATGGAGCTTTAAAGGAGTTACTTTATTAATCATCACTGGGCTAATTGCAGACACTTACAGAAGAATTGCTAATTAAACATGCAGCCATATGCAAAACAAGCAAGGCTGCTGAGAGTGGCAAGAAAAAGAACACTCATTTTCTGAGTAGCAACTTTATTCTCATGAAATAGTGTAGTTGACCTGGTGATCCTAATTACTCACTAAGAATATTTTAATACAATGCACATTTTCAGTCAACAGTAAAGGCAATTAACTGTTGTGACAAATTCTGTATGTCTTTTCTAGTACAAAGAAGAGTTTGAGTGAACTTCAGATAAAATTATTTAGAGTTTGTGTGGCCTTGCTTCACGTTTTCATGAGAAGGATTTACCTCTTAGTTTTATTTGGTGTATGTAGTTAATCTAACTTTGAGCAAGACCTGGAATGTTGAGTTACCTTAGCAGCAAATGAAATGTCTGATTACATCTGAAATGGGAATTGGAACTTAAAATTGCATGAGTTTCACAGCAATAAAAGGAGACACGGGGTGTTTAATTAAGTCGATTTCCAAAAGCCAAAGCCAGCACAGAAGATGCAGAAAGGAAACTACTTAAAGGTAGGTTTTTGCCAAGAGACTACCATAATTACATAAATATTAGTGCCTTGTGATCTTGTAACCTTATGCAGCACAATTTTTAGGTCCTTCTGCTAAATACAGTCTTTGAGTGCTATAGAATTTCATGCAGTCTTCATCATCATGGATCTCCCATGGACTCTTTCTTAATGCAGGTTGCTAGGCCTTCCTCAATAATTAAATAAAACTTGGTTAAGGGAGAATTTTCTGGATTGCTTGTATAACAGTACAGTTATCAACACAGAAGTCTGGAATTCAACATTTCTCTAAGAAAAACATTAATTTGCGTTGTTTACATTAAATGTTGAATCAGAAGGTAAATGAAGACACTAAGTGGAAGGTTGGAAAAAGTGCAGTGTCTCTTTAGTCTTTCTGGTGCAGAATTAAGACTGCAGAGGATAGGGATGTGTTGAACCAAGAGCAAATGATGTTAAGGGAAAATACAATTCCAAAAAATCCTGTGTGCTTGAGAGTTATTTATTGTGAGATTATGCAACAGAAGGTCATTAATTTATAGGCCACTGGAATGTGAGTAAATCTGTGGCTAGTTTCAACAGCCAAGACATGAAAACTTAAATGCATATTTGCTCAATTCACTTTTTTGGTGTGTGCCTCTATAGGGGCATAGCTCATGTAGGGGTCAGGATGAAAGCACATAAACATGAGGGAGGAAGCAATAAGTGTTAGGGGAGAACCAGCACAAGAAAAACCACCACAACAACAAAACAACTAGTGAGCAACAGAAACCATATAAGTTTGTTACTATGGAAATAAATGTACAGCTGAAAGAGATGAGAAGAAAATGACAAGCCATTTTTTTTAAATTATCTGCTTGAAGGATTCATGAAAATACTTTTGCATTTCTTTCACGTTCCTGAGATGAGAATAGGCAGAAAAACATATTGCAAAGTTGTTAACAAAATTGGAAAATTTTGCAAAATGTGGAAATAAAAGATTTCATGAATGTGTACACAGCAAGAGGTTGTAGAAAGGAGCCATGTGTTCCGTAAGGGATAAAAAGGGAAATTAGCAACAGATGAGGCAGTTCTTTCTGGGAAAGGAAAGATTTCTTTGTCTCAGAATTCGTCAGTGACAGGGAATCATGCCAGGAACAGGGGGAACCGTCCCAGAAGTAAAAAAAGTAAACTAAATGAAAATTAAGGGTGATACCAGATCAGGTAAAAATTAAATTAGTTCAATTAAAAACTGAGAAATCTGCCAATGAAGCAGTTTGATTCTGACTTCTGTTGTGTTTTGGTGTGTCATCGTTCCCCCCTCCACACCCGAGGAGTAAAACTCTTTAAAGTAATTACCAGACTTAAAACAAAAACACAAAACAAGTTTTTTTTCTCAGTTGCTCAGTCACTGTCCTTTTATTTCCTAAAGTTTACTACAAACCATAATAAATTTTTTCAAAAGAATAGGAAAATGGAATAAGAAAACCCAGTATATTACCAGATAGTCAAAAAGTATCAACTTTCTTTTTCTCTGGAGGTCAGTTTAACACTAAGACCTTTTGTTTAGACTTAACATCTAAGACAGAATATGAAAAATTAAACTTTTCTAACTATCGGTTTCTTTAGTGAGAGGTTCACTGACTTGGGGTTTTGCCTCACTGATTGGCAAAGGAGAACCTGCCCTTGGTTTTAATGTCATTAATCGTATAAACCCTAAGTTTTATCCACTTTCCCGCTGTTCTGTGACTATTTGTTGATAAACCCAAACCAAGAAACCACTTTCCCATATGTAATTTTTGTCTTGTAAAGAATGACAAGGTAGATAAAATACATTAAGCAAACCCATGAAAAAATTCTCAATAACATTTCTAGAACTGTGA
Organism: Merops nubicus; assembly: GCF_000691845.1. Taxonomy (NCBI): domain Eukaryota; kingdom Metazoa; phylum Chordata; class Aves; order Coraciiformes; family Meropidae; genus Merops; species Merops nubicus. The sequence continues at coordinate 82,399 of NW_008585414.1, read as the reverse complement.
GGAGGAAGGAGGTTGAAGGAGAGGAGGGAGGTTTGTGAGGGGTAGGAAGAGGGCAAGGAGGTGTAATGCCTGTGTAGAGACTGTAATACGTAAGCATGGTTAAAACAGTTAAGGGTATGCCCTCAGTTTTTGCTACTAATAGAAGTTAATGATGCAAAGACAGTTTGTACGGGCTGGGAGTCAGGGTGAGAGGTATTTAGGCTAGAGAAGAGATTATGTAGGTTATAGTAGAACTGGAGCAGAGTATGAGGTGCAGCGAAGCCAGGAACCTGAATTTCAGTTGAAATGTACCCTCTACTGACCTTCTGCTTTTGCAAAGCAGCCTTACTGCAGTGCCCATTCCACCACCCTCAGTTCACGTGGGAAATTCCAGCTGGACTTCTTGGCTTTTTCTTCTGTTTCAGGAAGCCTCCTTTCTCCATCAGGGGATATGGCTGTAAACAGAAATAATCTTAATGACTATAGTAATTTCAGTCACCCATATTCAGAATGAGGTGGCTCCTTTCTGAATAAAGTAATTCTGTTTTAGAAACAGCCTTTTGGACTTCAATGTATTCATGCATAGCAGCTTTCTGAAGATATGTTTGGTTGACTTACACATTTAACATCACAGACTCTATTCTTACGTATGTTTTTAGGGAGTATGATTACCACAACTTTCAGAAACCTTTCAGCACTTAATAGTAACAATAAACAAAGTGCCCTCTTAATAGCAAACTGCAGGCACTTTCTTGATAAAGTTACAATTTCAGCAGAAAAAAAAAAGGAGATTAAAAGGAAACACCTGCTCCTGTAAATTACTGTGCTGCAGGTACCAACCCAGGAGACTCTGCAGATGGTTCTGTATTTGCAAACCTGACCTCGCCACCCCTTCATCAATCTCTTACTGATTGATTCTCCCCAAAGTAGAACACGCCATATCCCAAGGTACTAGAAGACACCTTTGAAGTAGTCCCAGTCAGAATAGCAATTAACTGGTGTTTCTGTTTCCTTTTGGAAATTCTTAACAAAGGATTCAACTGTTTTATCAAGCAGTAGCATTGTCTAAATGGTGGTACAGTCAGATAGTTCCAGGAAGAGCTCCAAAGGGAATTGTACTTCAGGAGGTGTAATCTTTGCTAGTATTTCCCTGCTGACTGGGGGTTGTGCTGACTGGATTAAGTTGTCCTATGCCCAAGTGTATGGAGATGGACAAAAAAGAAAGTGGAATCCTGACCCTGGAAAAGGTACAATAGGAATTAATCACTTCAGTTAGCCTCCCCTGCCAGCCAAGAGAAAGCAGAAGAGTGACTGAAAGTTCTGTATGTTCATTTTCCCTTTTCACTGTTTTTGAGTATCTTTTCTTGTTGAGACCCAAAACTGGTGATGATGGTCTTTTTGTAACTAGGACAAATTTGCTCCTTCTGAAATGTACCTATGCAAATGCCTTGTACAAGGTATCGAGACCAGTCTAATCAATAGATCATTTTTCTTTGTGGAAGAATACATTAATATCTTTTCTAGGAAACAACGCTTCTAAAATAAATAGATACAAGCTTGTGTTCCCTGTCCAGATGTACATGTTCCTATTTTGTCACCCATACTTCTCAAAATCAGAGAAAGACAAAGTGATATGGTGATACATTTGGGGCTTCAGTGATACCAGTACAAAGTTTGGGTTTGTTTCCTCTTTAGTGAACAGTTTGAATTCACAGCTTCTTTATTCTCTGAATGCCTGAGATGTATTAAGTGGCTTCCACTCACCTTAAAGATACATGCTTTCCCTAAAGAAAAGGTTTGGAGAGTAAGGGAAATGAATCTGCATGCAGTTTGCCAGAATTTTTTGTAGTTTCAGAAGACTCTTACTGAATCACCAACCTGGATTACTAGGTAACTTTGGTAGCCTTTTCTGCATTTCACAGAAGCATATATATCACCCCTTCATCTAATCTGGTGGCCTGAACACCTGTCACAGACACTAGTAGTCCACAAAGCAATCTGTGTACTGAAGCCAATACTTCGTGATTCAGGTATAGCAGAAAGATATCCAAATTCAGTATAAAAATATGAGCTTATGAAGAATCTGTCAGAATCCTTGTTAAAATATGTAGGAATTTTCTGCTGAAAATATATTGTGTTTCCAGTTCACTGTTTTCAAACTTTGTCTTCCAGCTGTTAACTCTTTTCATGGGGCTTTTAGTTCTTTAAACTGGTAGCACTTTTAATCACTGCATATATTTTGGTGAGTCTGAATTACAAAACTATAGTTATTACTGTGCTCAGACACTTTTTCCAAGCTGTGAGGAAAAACAAAGCAATGCATACCTTTTTGCTTCTTAATTGTATGTGAAGAAGACCAGCTGCAACAGAAATGTAGCTGCTGCATTTTTTTTTTTAGGAATTAAGGTCCAGGAGTAATGAATGACATAAACCACAATATATGCAATGAAATAAGCAAGATTGTGTAATTTGTTTTGTATATTTAAGAGGAAGCCTGTTTAACTAAAGTGGCTGAATATGTTGCTGTAAAAAGCTTTTCATTTGAAATTTGCACTGTGATACTGAGTTTGAGAACTTCCCTATCCACAAGTTTGGGTAATTAAGGGAAAACTCCACTAAAATCTGATAGAGTGCTGTCATTTGAGGTTCTTGAGATCTCTGAAATAATAAGGAATGAATAGTAACAACTAGCTTCATGAGAGAAAAAAAAGAACAACAACACAACAACAAATTACAAGCTTTTTAATACCAAATAGTCAGTCCTTTTTCCATACACATTGGGTGAAGTGAGTATTTTGCTCTTCTAGTCATGGTTTATCGCTTTTTATTCTCATGTACCTAACGGGCAACATTGTCCTTTGTGCATTCTAAATCCAGAAATATATATTTGCAATCACTACATTAAGTGGTTTTTTTTTATTCACAATCAGCTTTACTAGTAGCTTTTAGAATATACCCATCATGTCTAATTCTTTGTAGTTTGGAAATGTGACACCTGGGAGATTTGCAAGTTAAACATCAAATGCCACCATGTACCTAACTAGAACATCTTAATCTTTTAGAATTGCATTTCTTTTGATGGAGAAACCTCTGTGGCATCCTGCTCTCCATTTGGACAAAAGAGCAGATGTGTCATATGCATGTGTGCGTGGGCGTTCATGTGTCTACTGCAGGATGCAAACCAACAGAGCTGCAGAAGTTCCTAGTTAATTTGGAAAGCATTAATTATATCAGCCTTATAGTTAGTAGTGTAAACTTTTGCTTCAGCTGAGTGTGGCTTACTTAATTTGCATAACAGTTTAATTATCAAGTAAAACTCTAATGGTGCAGTACTATAAAAAATGAAATGTATATATAATTTTTGTGCATATATGTATATATAATTTTTTTTTACAAGTTTCCTTTTCTCTTACCCATATAGTTGATCCTTGCCATTTTTCAGTAAGTTCCAAATTTCAGCAAGTAAAGATAACTTTATTGTAATTTTTTTTTATTCAGTAAGTAAAAATGGGCTTAAAGAAAAGGTAAAGATTTAATACATGCCCTCCCAGAAAAGGTGAATGCTGTGCTTTCATTAAACAAGTTACATTCTAGTTCACACCAGCCACGTTATGAACTGAGATCCTGGACATCCAAAATTTAGTCCCGTGGACTGCAGGAGGATTACATAAATGTGAAGTCAAGCATGTGTGTGAAATTAGTATATAGAACACCTGATTACAATTCTCATTTTCTTTACTAATAAGATTTCTTCTGTTAACATTCTAAAATATATTCATGGAATATTTACATGGTAACTGTTATACACTACTAAAAGAAAAGAAATTAAGTCTGAATTAGTATATTTTAAGTATGTAGTATATCCTAATGGACATACAATATTTAAAATGTCACAAGAGAGGGTTTTTAATTTAAAAAACTGAGTTCATTAAATCTGAATGATATATATCAAAAGCATTTGATCCATTATTTAAATAATTTAGCTGATTTCTTTAAATATATATTACTCAGTATTTAAATAATTTAACTGATTTCTTTACATATATTCTTCTATATGTATGCTAGATATATTTCTTTAAATAGAAGTGCCTTGAAAAGGGTACTTAGCTAACAATTTTTCAAAAATACTACTAAATATGCTATCAAATAAGAGAATTCTATATAATTTTTGGGAAGCACCATCTGATATTTCAGATCCTTGAAAATGTTACTGGAAATGGTGTTACTTCTTATTTATACATATTTCTTTGAGTGGTCATTTTTATTTTCTGTATTTTTTCAGTGTAAAAGTGAAAGTTAAGAATGCTTCCAGTTAAATATCTGCACTGCATGGCTCTTACCCCAGAAATGCTGTTGTGAAATACTCTGAAAACTGATTGTAACTACATTTATGTAACAGTTTTGCAAGCATATAAAGTAAAGGATAATCGACAAAAGTCTCATTTGTGTGACAGCTTTGACCCATTAGGGGCTTTTAAATCATGGATCACTGACTTCAGGGTTGCCGTTGTCAAGCTACTTACAGATCCTAGTTAAATCAGGCATTTTGTGTTTTTGCCCTCATTCCCTTTTGTTTACCAGCAGGAGACAAAATATTTAATTAGTTTTGGGGCATTTATTATCTCCTCTGGGCCAGCTCCAGCCACAATGCTGGACGCCACTTCTGAGTTAATTCCAGTCAGGCTGGCCCCTCCAGTACAACATATGGGGAACCTATAAGCCTTTAGCAAAAGTTGCAACTGAACTATTAGAGGGGTGGGACCTTCCTGCTGGGAAAATACTGCCCAACAAAGCAGAAAGGGGCCAGCGTCACCAGTGGAGGTCAAGGCAACACCGGGACCAAACAGCATCTGGCAAACTGTGCCAAGTAGAAATCAATGAGAAGCGGGGCAGTGGGTAGTAATTTTATGCCTGTTCGCACAGGAAAATAACTCCTCCTGAACTGAAAAATCATTTTTTTGAAAAGCTTACAGCATCCTTTGGCATCGTTCTCTCTGCTGCTGCTTCATGTGTTTTTCTTTCAGTCAGTAAACTATATGACACAATCTATACACAATTATGTTTCGGGCAAGAAGCGTTAATTGTAGCATTAATTATGTTTTGGGAGATGAGGAGTTTTCAGAGCCTTCTGCCTGATCGGTTGGGAACGAGATGTATAACTGTAATAAATTTCCATTACAATCTCTTCATCTTACAGTGAGTCAAAAGTGTTTGGGAAGAAAAAATAAGATGATTTGTAATATCATAGACTACAGATTCCAGGCACTGTAAACTGTTGCACCTCAGCCCACTTGAAACCTTCCCTTGTTTTTCATCTTCCTTTTATACTCACTTTCTGTTCCTGTCTGTATCTCTACTTATACCTCAACTTGTGGCCCTTGTCTTTCCCCACTGTCTTTCTTAGCTTTTTCTCTTTTCCCTGAAATTCCAGGTGCTGATGCTGATCTTAAATACTGTAAGCAGGCTGCCATTGAGTTCAGTGAGATTGCTCAGGGCTTAATATTAAACACACTCAAGTCGTCACAGGTTCATGGCATTAGACACCATATTTTATCCTGTACAGAGCTTCTTTCTTGTGCACTTCTCTGCTTCTCAAAACCATTCTCTGAGAGTTTTGGCTTTTGTCTGCTTTTCAAGAAGTGTTTCTATTTTCATCAATTTGAGCACTCATTTTCATGCTTGAACTACCTTATATTTTCCTGCATATTAGTTCTTTTTGTACTTGGAGCGAAGCAGGTTGCAGATTGTGAAGTGTTTACACTATTGAGATGATACATAAGTAATGGTGTTTCATAAATAGATGGACTACCCTGCAGCAGTCGTGTCTTCTTGGTTTTCTACGATTTTAGGTGCTGGGATCATGTCAGCTTCACTCTGAGGGTCTTCATGCCTCTTGACAGAGAAGAGAATAAATGGTTGACAGGGACTTTTCACTCTAGGAAAAAATGGAGAAAATGAATGTTCCAAGCACTTTGGTGGAAGGAATAGAAAGCTGAATGTTTGCAGATTCTGTTATTGGCCCTGTCCCATGGAAGGCTGCCGTATGAGGAAAAAGCACTCACTGGAAGTGAAGTGGAATAGCTGTTGGTGTCCAGGGAGAGAAACTGTGTTTTTACTGAGAGAGTGCAATTTTTTGACAGTTAGAAATTATAGAGGAAAGTTTTAATACAGTATGTATTAATGCTGCAATGGTGGTTTTTTTTATTCTGCTTTCGAAGTGTGTCAGGCTGCTTGTGTGGCCAAAATCTGCATGTGCAAGTAGTTTGTTTGTCTGTTCAATTTTAAATAAGACTTTCTGAAGGCATATCTGGGAAACTCAGTGAGAGCATATTCTTAACAGTCCTCTGACACCATGAAGCACTTTTTGTATCTCCCTTTCTCTACTCCTCTTTCTCCTCTCAGTAGTAAACAGAAAGCTCCACTATTCTTCCTTAGCCTGTGATAAAAAACATTCATTGCCATATGAATAGTCCATATTGATGTAGGAACAGCTTTAGTTTTCCTCTCTGCATCAGGAAGACAGTCCCCACACATAAAGAGAAAACAGTGTATGAGAAAGTAAAAAGGAGTTGTCTTTCTACACATTGATGTTTAATGATCTTCAACAGGTAGCTGGAAAGAGCTCTGACACCCCACAAGTGTAAGAGCTTGCTAGGACATCTGCTACCTAGTTAGCATTGTTGCTCATGCTCTTGTGAAAGCTGGAAACCACTGCTCTCAACAAAGCTCCAGTAAAATATGTGGTTACTGGTTAGCAAGTAGGTTGGATACAGGCATGATTGAGTTGGAAATTATAGTGTTTGCCATTTTAGGTATAGATTAGACACATTTTTTGGAGGAATTTTGGTAAATGTAATGAGCTGAAAATGGTATTGATACTTCTAGGGAAATCACTTAATTGCAGCACAAAATGCTGATCTGTCTGTCAGTGTAGTTACCTGTTAAGTTTCTTTGCATATGAATTTTTGTGGGTTTTGTTCTGAGTTCTAAAGAAAAATATTCAATTTTAAAGGCTAACATGAATATCTTGGTATTTTTTTGTCTAATTAAAAAAAAATATTTTTTTGAATGTAGAAGGACTAAAATTGTTTTGTTTTGTTTTTTAAACAATGATTCTTTACAATAACAATGTGCTTTACATGGCATAGCAAATAGATAATTTAACATTTAATTACTACAGTTTAAGAATGATTTTTTCACAAAGTCAGCTTGGGAAAGTGACTCATCCTGTGGCTGCATTGCAGCCTGTCTTGCCAGTGTATGGGGGGAAGCAAGTGCCTAGGGACATGAAAGGACATGAAAGACCACTTGTTTAAGCAAAAGCCTCAATTTTCAGCAGGTAAGATGTAACAGCAAATCACATGTCCTGCTAAGATGAATTGACATCCTAAACTGCACTGCCTTTGTTGCTTTAGGATGTCTGACTGCATCTTTTGCTTAAGGAAGAGCACCGACATGATTTTCCTATTAAGAAGTTTTGGTTCATCCATTTTTTGTAAAAAGTGTAGGAATTTTTGGGTTGGTTTTGCTTGTAACTCACTGTCAGAGATCTTGTTACATTTAGTTACTTAAATGAACTTTGAAAAATAAGCCTATGATTCCTAGTTCATGTATGCTGGCTCATAAACTGTTGGGCTTTGACTGTTACCATCTCTGCAGTATCCCTTGTGGACCAATATCTCTAGTTTGAGGTTAAAAGGAGCATCTCATTGTATCTAGAGGGCACCGGGCACAGGAGGTGAAACATGGGAGTTGTTTATCTCCTTGTGGTCTCAAAGATCCCCTTATATTTGCAGAGGAGACCGTGATGCATAGGAGTGAGGAATGGGCAAGATGGCAATAGGATAAGATACATTGGAGAAAGAGAGGACATAGCGGCCACAACAGAGGGAGGTCAGGATGAACCCCTGGACAGTTCAGAGCTCTCTTCAAAGTCTGGAGTTGAACCCAAGAGTCCTGAGTTCATACTTCCTTCTGCTGTGAGGAAATACAATCAAATTAGCTGATGAAATATGTCCCAAACACCTAGTTTATCATTCTAGTCCTGCAGTACCGGGTATATGAAAAAATAATTATATTTTTCATTTTTAAAATATTAAAAATAATAATTTATTGTGCTGCTAGTTACCCTGTTAGAGGTTTTTCAGAGCAGTTCAGAAAAATTTCTACTAGAAATCATAGAGTAATTCCTGTCTGGAGTCAGGAGGGTAAACTAGATCCTTTTCCCCATCTGTTTCTCAGCGCATAGCATAAATAGTGATTTTAATAAGTATCAAGCCATAAAGTAAAGGAAGATCTTCTCTGGAAGACTCTTGCCTCACTGAAATTAGGTATATAGCAAAATAAAGGGTGGTTAAAGAAACGGAGTTATATCTCAAATAGATGGATTCTGCTCTTGCCTGTGCTAGAATGTCTGTGTAATGCCTCACGAGTAATTTTAATTTGTTCGAAGTGGTTGCTGTAGGAATATTTGTCCTGCCCAGTGCTGCTGAAGCTAGTGCTGCACAAGTGAATTCCTGTTCAAGAGATGGAGCATGAACGTTTTGCCCAAGCTAGTTAGTTCAACTTTGGAGAAGAATGTACCCAGCTGTGCTGCTTCAGTGTCCAGGCCTCCTTGCACAGGGCTGGCTGAACGGTGAACACTGTGCCAGGTAACTGTGAGACCCCTCTTGTGTATGGCCTGTAGGTCCTGTTGTGAAAAACTTCAGGCCAGCTTTGTGCAGATGGCTGAGTGTGCACTGCTGGGATTGACCCTGGCAGCTGATTATACTTTTAAGCACATGAGAACATATATGGTGTCAAGTACTCAGAAAATGTGGCAGCTTTGTAGTGGTACGTGGAAGGTTTTTTTACTGCTTTGGTGGTGCAGTGGGTTGCAGTATGATTCTAAGTGGCAACTTCTTTCTGTTCATGAACTGTCTTGTGTATGTCTATATATGCAGGTAATCACATTCAATATACAATATAGGTGAGAAACATTTTTAGACTTGCAAATGTTCAAAGCATATTCTTCTGTGATAAAGTACCATGATAAAATGAACCTTTTATTTTTTATTTTTTTATTTTTTTTTTTCAGATTTTAGACTTCCTGCTGTAGAAGCATACTCTAAAACAAAATTATGTTGAAAGGGAGTGTTGTGCAGGATCACTGGGGGAACTATGGTTTTTGGGCTTCACCTGAGGGAAAGCTACTGAAGGAAGATAAGGTGGAACAGAAAAGTGTGACTGGCAAGGACAAAGGGGTAAACTGAGAAGAAGCAATAGATGGAGAGTAGTGTGGCAAGCAGAGCCTTCAGTGTGGCTGGGAGAACTACTTGTTGAACTGTTAGAAAAGTAGCTCATCTCAGAGAGACTTCAGGGAACAATGGAATGTTCTAGGCACTCTTAGAAAAGGGTGTCCAGTATGAGGTAGGGAAGGCCTGGGTGAAATGGTTGTAAACTCATCTTACTGCTGCAGGTTGCTGTACAACTTCCCAGCAGGACTTGGTGTCTAAATTTCCCTTCAGTTTGGCATACAACACTCATTTGTGAATTCTTTGGTTTTCTGATTGACCTACAGCTGTGCTAGGGAAAAGAATGTAAATAACTAAGGAAGGAACACACATTATTTTGCACACCATGGGTTTCTAGCCTGTCTTGTGAGCTGAGTCAAATATTCCTAGACATTGGGCCCTTATGGATGGTCATGTTTTGGTAGTTAACCACCTGCTCTGAATTAAGCAGCACAGAGCATGTCAGTCCTTCAGCTTTGCTCAGTATAAACTACTGTGTTAAGAAGCCTTGATGAGGCTTTTAGAAAGGATCTACCTGAGACGAAATAGTGCCTTCTGGCTAAGAGGAAGAGGTAAGATCCTTACTTTGATATATTGCTTGTATGTATTATTTTTAGTATAACTAGAGAAGGTGTTGAGGATTTAGACTTTAGCCAGAAATGTTACTTTCACATCCTTTTAAAATCAGTGTTTGGCCACAGTTGTACCACAGCAAAAAGTAATTAGATTGTGTTTTCCACAGTAGTATAGGTGGAAGATACCCAGCTCTTCTTAGTGGGTGCTATGATAATTGTATTTGAGTTATTAACTAAGTTGATTTCTTTAATGGACTGAAACTATCCATTATTTTCTAATATCAGTGGCAATTTAAAAGTGCTAAAGTAATTTGGATCATGCATGAAAAAGCATTCTTATGTGTTTCTCTGTTTTTCTAAGAGAAAAACATGTTTTGATGAAAGATGCTGCTTCAGAATTAAAATGGGAATCAAGAATAAGGCTGCTAGGGTCATGGAGTAGCACTGAATTTATACCTACATAGTTCAGGTTCAAAGAATGAAATCTGAGTAACTGAGCAGACACAGAACTTATTTCTGGTGATTCTAATGTTCTTCTGTCTTGAAATTATGTTAGGACAATAAATAAAAGATAAATTACTGAGAAATGACTGATGTACAGTAAAGATGAAACTAATAAAAGTGGAGATCTAGAACAGTTTTTATCACCACAGCAGTATATCACATCAGAATATACTAGTAGCTTTTGAGAACTTATAAAAATCTTGAGAATCATTTGAAAAATTATTTTGAGGAATAAGATCTCAGAGAAATTATTAAAAATAAGTGGAGGAGGGAATAGAATCATAAGCAATAACTGACAAGGTGAAATACAGAGGAAATCAAACCAGGTGAAGGAAACCAGGTACAATGTCACTGATACTCTTTCTGTTATTGACTGAGCAATAAAGCAGTTTATTTTCTAGCTTGTATTTTCATATGGCTGGCGGGCTGTGCAAATGAACTAAATTAATTGATGGGGATAAAGACCTAATGTTTTTTATTTTTTTTTCATAAAGCAGAAACTTAAAGCAGTTGTAAGTGATGAAAAGCAGGCCTTTTGATCTGCTATGGAACAATTTTTAACCTTGCCTATGAACTATAAAGTCCTGTTAGGGGTTCATTATTAATCCAGATGGATTTATGCCCTTGTCCTGTGGTTTGATAGTAAATTATTTAAGGTGAAGTTACAATTTGTTCAGTAAGAGAGATAAATCACAGCTCCTCTCTTGAGACTATATCAGGGTGTTAGTCAAAGCCTGATAATGATGGGGAATCAATTAGGATGAGGGAAATTAACAGTGCTGTCGTGTATTGTGTTACTATGAATTAGTGGAGTAAAGTACAACCTTCTTCAAATATACTGAAAATTACAGTTCTTAAGTCTTCATGTTAATTGATACTGGCAGGACATATTAAGTGAAAAATAGGAAAACTGCTTGACAAATGAAAAATACAGTATTATACCATATAGTACTTTAAAGGGGTGCTTTTCATATTTTTGGTATGAAGTTAATAACACTCTTAAAACTAAAAGTGATTAATTATCTGAATTGAGTAATAGCTATCTCACGAGGATGCACCATATTTATTTACTTGAAAGCCACCGTAATTTTATTATGTTCTTCTACATTAAACATCCCCTGAGATTTAAGAGACAAAAGATTCAACTAACAAAGTTATTCAGGCATAGAAGGCTGTGGCACTGACATATGCTCTAGCAATAGCATGAAGATCAGAGGTGTGGGTTTTTTTTTTTTCCTACTGCACATGCAATACTTCCCATGAAGTGTCTTCAGAAAAAGAAGTATCTCACAAGTTCTAATTACTGACCCTTCTGTGGAAGACATATGGCTGTGTGGTTTTTCTGAGAGGTGCTATTCTCAACTCTCTCGCACACACAAATCATCAGAAATTGTCAATCAGAAAACAGCATTTTCATGTGTGGTAGTCGTTCTTTACGTTTGGGAGAACAGGTCAGTGCACACAGATAGCAATGTTGAACATTTATAATCAAACGTGATGCAGTTTTACTTCTTTAAAAATTGAAGATGTGGCATACGTTTTGATAATGGAATAATGGAGACTCCCTACCCCAACTACTGCCTCTGGTCAAGACCATTAGGATTCAGAATATTAAGAGCAGAGCAACTGGGCGTAACAGCCTACGTTCCACATCTGTCATGCTGGAGTCCATTAGTGTTCAATTGCATCCTATTGTTTCTGGATTATTCAACCTCATTTCATTGTCATTGCTTCTGCTAGGGATTAATCAGCTGTTTACAACTACACCAAGTTTTGGAATCATAATGAAAACAATTGAGCTATAGTTCTAAATAAATATACAGTATTCAGTCTCTAATGAAAAAAGTTCCTAATTTATGAATGCTGGTAACAATTTAATTAAGTTTGAAATCAATACAGATAATAAATCATTGTGTGGCGGGTCTTTTTTTTTGTACCTTTTGTATACATCATTAAATGATATTTCCGTTTAAGTTTATGTAGAGAATGGTTTTAATAACACAAATACAGTAAAAGAAAGATGTTTTGATTGTGGGGCATGGGTGTATATATGGTGGCTTCTCTATCATTACAACTGGTAGCAGAAATGATCCCTTGATCAGATTTATATTTTCACATTCTCTTTTATTCTCTTTGGTTGTTAAGGGATATTACTAAAAAGATGCTTAAAAAAATCACAGAATATACACATATATACTTTAATACGGTGAATTAAAAAGGGCAGTTTCCAGATGATTTGTTTACTTGCATATTTTGTGTATGTCCATATCACAACCCGTGTAAATATTTTACAATTATTATTAGATAAATTCATAGCTACATTTTAAGTATTTAAATATATTTAAATTATTTTAAAGACATTGGCTTTGCTGACAGGTGAATACATAAACCACATTTTTCTCAAGGTACTTCTCTCTGTGTTGTGTACTTTATACAATATTAAATTGCGAGTGCTGAAGGGTGCTGAATAATTTGAGTCTGCTTATTTTGGTAACGTATAGCACAAAACAGCAGTATTCTCAGCCACATACAATTAAACTAATTCTCTGTTCCGTTAGAACAGTTATTTCTTCTACCTTTACTACTATCTAACCAGAATTTTCACATGTTTTAATATACAAATACTACAATGCACGAGTTTTTTTTTTTTTTTTTTTTTCCCTGAGTTGCAACAGATTGAAAGGGTCTTTTGCTTAACTGCCCAGAGTCTTGTGGGGCCAGCCAGACACTACTCCAGATGGCAAGTTGTTAGGGCTGGACAGAATGGCTTTGGGAGACTTCTCAACAGATGAAGGCTGCAATGTTCGGATTTTACTGGGTTTTTTTGTTGGTTTTGTTTTTTTTTTCCCCCTGTAGTTCCCAGGGTGGGAAGGTACTGGGATGGACGCAGAGTGCCGCCCGCCCACCTGCCACCACCTGTTCAGCTTTTGCTGTTTCTATAAAGCCTCACGTTGTCTGTAAGACACAATCATTGCTTGCCAGCAGGAGTCAAGAAAGGAGAGATTTCTGTTACCAGGTTATGTCTTCTGATCGCAACCGTTCATCCTTTTGAAATACTCTCCTAATTTGAATCAGAACTTCTTTCATTTCAAGTGATCATTTAAAATTGATGTGTCTTTAACCCACTAAGATCCTTTTTGGGTTAAATGGACAATTTTCTTCCGTAACTTATGTTTTGAGAATGGAGTTTTCATTGTTTTCTATCTCTTGGAGTTTCAAGAAATTAAAAGAATGAAAGATTAAGACATGAAAAACTCTTTATTCTTTCTTTAAACAATAAGAAGCGATTTTTTTCAGACATTTCCAGAAGAACCAGAAGAGCTTTTTAAAAATTAATTATTTTTTTTTAACACTAAGAAAAATATCCCATCATTGATACCCGGAAACAGATTCAAGAGGTACGGAGGCTATCCACACGCGTGCTTTCCCTAGCACTTTTTAGATACCCGACTCTTAAAAAGTAATCTTTGTGTGTGTGAAACCGAAGCTGCATCGAATATGAGACCCTGCAAAGCCAGTCCCTTGGATTCAGGCGTGGAACCAGAGCTGCAGTGCAGGGCTGGACCAGGCTGCCCTGTGAAGTGCGGTTCGGAGCGGATGGAGAGCGCGGCGAAGAGGAGACTGGCTGCCAATGCCAGGGAGAGGAGACGCATGCAGGGGCTGAACACGGCCTTCGATCGCCTGAGGAAGGTGGTTCCGCAGTGGGGTCAAGATAAGAAGCTGTCCAAGTATGAGACCCTGCAGATGGCTTTGAGCTATATCATGGCTCTCACTAGAATACTTGCCGAAGCAGAAAGGTACAGTACTGAAAGAGAATGGATTAGCCTTCACTGTGAACACTTCCATCCGGAGAGCTACCACCACTACCTGGGGCAAAAAATGGCAACGGACAGCGATCCTTACGCGCAGCGCATTTTCAGCTATCACCCCGAACACTTTCAAATAGCTAATTAGAGCTTGGTACACACTAAGAACTTCTTACAAACTAAGCATATGTAGCAGGCCACATGTGTAATTTAATAATTAGCAAGAGTTAATCTGCTTGAATAAGGTAATATTGGCACGATAATAGCTCATTCTTGCTTGTGTTTTATGCTAATTTGACAAAATAAATTTGCTTTGAGAGCTTTAAATCAAAACACATTTAAGGAGATCGAATTTATTTAATGCTGGTGAAAAACATTTTTAATTTGAAATGTTTCTGGCAATTGCTTCTAAATTCACCTAGTTAATTTTTTTCTTTTATTAAGTGTTTGGTCGTTTGTGGTGGTGGTGGTGGTGTGGGTTTTTTTTGTTTGTTTGTTTTTTAACTCTGAATCATGACAATATTTTCTATTTAATATTTTTCCTGGGCCAAATTGTCCCATGGTGTAACTGAATAACACCAGAAATTAACTTCATTCTGTGCTTTTATTTTTATGTCAGCTTTGAAGTTATTCTTTGGTTTGTTTTCACATAAATGGCTCCCATGGAAAAAGTTTTATAACGTGCTGGAGTTCTAGTCCTCAGAGAACTAACTTTCTTAAACTTTGTAAGTTTGATGTATGGGTTCCAAGGTTGTGTAGGTTTGCTTTAATCCAATTTATGGTGTCTCTCGTATGCTCGACAAAGAGCTAGTTTCAAGTCATAGAAAGAATGTTTTTATTTTCAATGGCTGTAAAAGCAAATGTGATTATATACCATAAATGAGAATGCTCCTGTGAAAATAACCTAAACTTCTAGATTTTTGTAGGCTTTAAATGTTTGGTTTTTATTTTTTCAGTTTATGTTATCTGGAAACAATAACAGATTTTGTAAATCATAAATAAAATGTTTTCTATGATATGTCCTCACCAACTAACTGAAATTCCTGCAGTAGGAATTACTCACTCGTGGCTTTCCTACCCCAAAGGTTACACTGCTTCTATTGCAGTCCTGGCAGTTTAGTGGGCAGAAGAATCAAGTAGCAAATGGTGCTTGTTTCCCAGTTAGAGTAAGAAGTGCTTTTGATGTGCCCTCTGTAAATCAACCCTTAAAGATGAGAGTTTGGTAAAAAATTGAGTTAATTTCAGCCCTGATGACGGCCTGAATGGCTTTTTCTTTGTTTGCTTCTTTCACTTGTGGAGGGTAGAAGGCTCTGGTTTAGAAAAGGCAGAAGAGGAAAGGAGGTTGGGAATGTAGAAAAATGGGTAGGAGCAGGACAGCTGGAGAAGCAGATGTGTTTGTAGCAGGATGTAGAGTCTGCAAAAGTTAGACTGCTGGTATTGTTGTTATGGTGGCAGGCTATGGAGCTGAAGGTGCTGGTGCTGCTGTGGGCAGCTTGCAGAAACAAGCCCTTGCTGGTGTGAGCCATGAGGGAGAAGGAGAAAAGGAGCTGCTGTCCCAGAAGAGCAGCTGGTGGGTTTCCAGCAGGGAAGGCGGGTGGGTTCCCTGCTGGCTGCTGCCACATCTTATATTTTAGAATACTTTCAAATGACAAATGAATAGCTTCGATAGGAGTTATTTTCAACAGTTATGCAGCTTTTAGAGAAAAACAAAAACAAAACCAAAAAAAACCCCATCAATAGGAACTAAGCCCTATTTTGGGGGAGAGGGACTCTGCTGCAGGAATGGTTACGTACAAAGACCTGACCTGACTGTCTGTCTCCTCAGAACCTTTATTAAATGTACCAGGCTAGTACACTTCCCGAGGCAGGACTTGGACTGTTCCTGCAGTGAAAGCTGCTGGGGCAGACTTTTAAAAGCTGCTCTCTCCTTTATACACTGGCATTCAGGAATGTTTTCAAATGTATATTTTAGCCTTTCTAATGGTAATGAACATTAATTAATAAAACGTGAGGTTTTGCTTCCTATAAATTACATTTGAACTGTATGAGCATACAGAAAGCAGAACCAACTTCTGGGAATATGAAATCTTATTATGATTTCATTGCAGAAGTTTATAGAGAGAGAATAGAATTATTGTTCATCATATAGCCACGTTAATACTGTTCGAATATTACTTATCATTAAGTGGTGAGTTTATGTATATAATAAGAATCCATGCAATCCTTAAATAATTAAATGCTGGGCCATTTTACACTGATTTATTAGCTGTAAACTTCAGGCAGATATTCTCTCACCTCCACTGCTAGTGCACAGTACTGAGTTTTCCATCCTGAAACAGAAATATGATGCAAATAAATTGTGCAGTTCTATGGTGAGGAAAGCTTGGCTCAGTGAAAGGTAGCCTTTGAAATCTTAGGTGGGAAGGCTAGTACAATACAAAAGTATAAATTCCAGATTAGCATCCAAGAACATTGTTACTGATGTGTTTCTGCATTACTGGCATAAAACGTGATTTTTGTGGGACATGACACTGCAGTTTATATGTAATATGCATAAAAATGCTTAACATCCATTTTTCTTCTGATTTTGTTTCTTTCATGCAGCATTGTAATTTACCGTCTACTGTGTATGATGACAGATATAATTATAAAAATAAGGTGTTATATGCAGTGAATTATTGAATGATAGTAATGTCACTTCAAGAGGAACAAACCAACACAAAATATAAAATATCTGTGGTCATGTTATGAAAATTACTAAGAACTGAAAGCAAAGTCCTAAAAAGCACTTTAGTGCAGTACATAGCTTGTGAACACTTTGTAAATCAGGTTGTTGCATCAATCTCTGCTATTGTACAATATAAGATTATAATCCCCATTCTCTCAGATTTGGTTGTGCTAGTGGGATGTGAATGTTTTACTGATCTCATCTTGATGATAACTAGTAATATTACTAGTGGAATACTTGTGATTTTATGTAAGGCTGTCCTATTTTTCTTTCTTGGGAGGGTGTGGTGTTGAGCTAGGAGCTGGAGTTTCCAATTTACTGTAGTACTGAAGGCAGCCGGGTAAGGTTTTTTTTCAGTATTGTATAGATAGCTGTCTGTCTGTTGATCTGGCAGAGCTTTTTGGGGCAATGGCTCAGTTTAATAATTACAAATTCTTAGTGACTGAGTTTTGTCTGCTCATTCATTTTTTGTCCTGCTGAACAGCACTGCAAAACTGGAATACTTCTCTTTATAGTATCAGTATACTGTAATTCTAGAATCATGTTGTTGTGAAAACATTGGGGATGAGAAGTGCTTGCTCCAGTAAATATTTGTTGCATGCTACACCCACATTTCACTATTGAAAACCAGTGAGACATTCTAATGAACTGTTTATGGGAAATTAACTTTTATTCTTCTAAAAGGTTCAGACTGGAGGGGTTTCTATTTGAAGTAGCTATTGATACTCAGTTTCTATAATTCTTTGAATCCCATCACCCTGTTCTGACAAAGTGACTAGAGTTATTTTTGGACTCAGAACTGAAGTGACATTTTTAACTGCAGTGACTTTTCACTGCACTTTCAGTGGCTGAAAGAGAATCTAGGGTAGAACATTCCCAAAATGTATGTTAGTAATGAAAAGTCAGTGGTTTCTTCCTGTTGAAGTATTGTGGTCAACGGTGGATGTGTATTAGCTTGTCTTGCAACTTTAATTAATTCCATTTTTTTGGACTTCCATTTTCCATCTCACCATTTATAAGGTATGTAGGGCACTATTTTATACTATACATGCACACAGAGCAAAGCTCAGTTGTTGACTGAATTCCTGAATAGTGCTGCAGTACAAATTCTGCAAAGTAAAAATGTTGCTAACTTTAGTTACGGTCTTGTAATGTCAATGACATTACAACTTAGTCACATGAGGAAGCATGAGTATTGTTAGGTTTTTCTTAGTATTTAGCTAAGTTTCCTCTACCTTATAAAGTAGAACTTCCCTGGTGAAATCTTTGTGGAAGTCCCTACTGTGATGTGATTCACTAGGCATAAATTAAAAAAACAAACAACAACAACAAAACCCCCAGACTTCCAGTTGAATGTTTAATTTTCTAAAATAAGCCTTTTGCCTTAAGGTGGGTATCCTTACACTTAGATTTCCAGCTATTTGATGTAAGAAATATGGATGCAGGTTTTTTTTTTTTTTTTTTTGTAATTTAAGAGTGAAAATTATCTAGAATTTTAAAATTCAAGAAGAATTTACAGAACAGCTTCTTTTTGCTCTAAATATGTTCAGCTGTTCTATCTCTAGAAAATGTCCAGTGAAAAAACAAATGCACTTGAGAATAAAGACATGTTTATTCACTGAAGATGCAGTTCAGCGTTTCCTCTACACAGATATCTTGTGACAAACATTGATTTCTTCGGGTACTTGGGCACTTTAAAAAAAATGCTTTATTCTTACCTTTCATTACATTTCAGGAAAACATAGCTTTAAAAAACCCAAAGCAACCCCATGTATAGTATTTAAATATATTTTCTAGTAAAGAGTACCATTTAGTATTGTCTGCTTTTTTAATTTGTAATTCAGTTTTCATTTGTGCAGAAATTAGCATGCAAAATATAATTTAAAATATAACATAATTTATTTAAAATGTCTGCCTATGTAACTCCAAGGAATAAGAAGCTCATTTCTGAATGGCTTCCTGCAGCCTGAGGTGCCTAGTCATGTTTTTTTTTTTTTTTTTTTAAATTTCAGAATTTCTTTGGTATTTTTCCATTTCTTTACAAAACCGTGTTGCCTGCTGTTAACAGATTGCATGATCCTAATCCTTTAGGGCAGTTCCTGAACAGAATTTCCCACTGATACAAATGGAGAGCTCCACTTAAATTCACAGCACATATGGCTGAGGAGTTCTTTGTATTGTGCAATAAATGGTTCTTTGTATCTATAGTCAACTTGAAGTATGAAAGCATCGATAAAAGCAGCTTGTGTTGCTCAGAGGGAATCATACCATGTATAGGAGCTGCTTTAGCTTATGGAGCTGTAGCCGAGTTAAAATGGTCTTAAGAACATTGCCTCTGACCTAGCAGGCACAGAAGTATGTAGCAATCAAGCCAGGTAGGAGGTGAGAAACACAGTTAAGTTGGAAAGCAAAATCAGTACCAGCAAATGTTATGGGACACTTTTTTTTTTCCCCTGTTCTTTTCTGTTTACGAGCTATAAGATCCAGCTTCCTTCAAAGGTTGGGCTTGCATCTGCTGTTAATTTAAAACTCATTCCAAAGTCTGCTAGTGGCCCGTTATACAGAGAATATGCTAAATTGTTCGAGTTGAAGATGTACATAGGGAAGAGTGAAATTAAGCATGGTTTGTGTTTTGTTGGCCCTCTCCAAGTTTCACTTGTTCAAGTGCTGAATACGTAGCCAAAGGTTGAAAATAGAGGTCCTCTGTAACATGTCTCCAGTGCCCTACTGCCCAGAGGAACTTGCAGGGGTGTTGGTCTAGACCCAGTAGACAGATGTTTCAGGGTGAGTGTGTGGGCTGAGTGATCAGTGTAGCAGGCATACTCTGCAGGAATTTTTGAGACACAATGAAGTTCAGCTGTGATAGTCCGTAGATAGAAGTAGATGTTTAAGCACAGGTTTGAAACTCATTCTCCAAGATACTGAGAATTAGGCAAACCTATTGACCTTTAAAACACGCAAACTGCCTTAAAGACTCCTTGGCTTCTGCTCTGGTATGCCTGAGAAAACTCGTTCCTTCAAACTTTGATGAAGGGGATGAAGTTATCAGAAAAAGAAAGCATAATCTAAAACCAAAGTAAATTTATTCTAAGAATTGTTTAAAAAAGCAACAACTACATTTCACCACTACCTGCTAGAAACATGACTAGTATATAACTTGACAGTATTTTATGATTTTCTTGTAAATAATGTCAGGTCTGATTGTATTCCAGAACAGCAAAGTTCAGAGGAAACCTCTGGGCTTGTTGCGTGATTTTGCAGTTACCTGGACGCGTGAAGGACGCGGTCTTGTACCCAACTCTGAAGCCTTTATTTAAGTTTAGGTGAGATAAGGGAAATACATTACTGAACAGGCAGGTGCTTGTTTTTTCCTTTCATAGGCACTTAAAATAGACTTTAAAATTGATGTTAACATTTTTCTTTTCAGTGAGGATAACTTTGGATCAGAAAATAAAAAATATCAACTTTAATTAAAGAAAAAATATAAAATAGAATTCTAAAGCTCAGACTGAACATCTTTGTGTTAGAAATAGTAACACAATTAGCAATGAACCACTTCTCCAATATTTAATGTTTAAAATACTTGGGTTTTGCTAATCATTTTGTATGAATGCATTTTCCAGAAACTAATGCTTTTAAACACTGCAGCATTAAGAACGTAGTCCTTAAAGGAATTCTTATTCCAGATTTGTTGCTTTGAAGTGCCTGTGATTACTGTAAACAGTTGGAATTGGCAGTTGTTTACATATTAAATTTAAAGACTGCAGACTTGGTTTTTTGAACTCAAAGTGTGTGCTCTCACCTTCTCCTCACGTTAGCAGAGGTGGGGCACTCAGAAGGTAGGCTCCACTTTCCATATAGAAGCAAGGTAACTCAGTCCAGCTCTTTTAAGGCACCAAGTCCAATGGTATCAATGCAAACTGCTGTGTGATGCTGCTGAGGACTGGGTTTACACCAAGCTGGACCAAAATTTCAAAGCAAAGATAATACTTCTGCTTTTTTAGAATTACAATACAAAAGTTGTAATTTCTGCTCTTTTACATGTACTGTGCCTTGATTTTGATTGTATACAGACCCAGAAGCAGGAGAATGCAGGAAACTAAATAAACTTACAAGATTCTGAATCAGAAAAAAGAGAGGTTACAAACCTGAGCATTTCTGTATCTCAATGATACAAAGTTATGCTCCACATTGTGATGATTTAGTGAACTTTTGGGAGATAATACCTAACACGGATTTCAGTGGAAGTTCTAACATTGATTCTTGTTGTTGCAGTAGCCTGCTCTGACTAAGACACTGAAACAACCCTGTTCGTGTGAAGTCAAGTCAGTTATTCAATTAAACAAAAACAATGAACAGCCAAACTGCTCAGGAAGGGAGCACAGTTGCATCATCTCTTGTGCATCTTGACATGATATGATTAGATAGTTCCGTCCTTCACATGACATGAACTCAAACAGCATCATGTTTGGTGATAACTCAGCGTTGTCTCTGCTGCTGACATAAGCCTTCTTCCCTTGGCTTTTGCATCAGTTAACAAAACAAGCATAATTTTGGTGTCTTTTTTTAGAAAGTTATCTTTGTAGTGAGCTCATCAGCACTGCTAATTAACAGTGTTTATATCCAGTTACATAAGCTTCCTTTACATACTCATTTTATGAGCTCAGTATATGCAGAGGAGAAATGTCCTGTAACAGTCAACGAGCAAATTTTAATGAGTACAGACCATATGGGAGCACATTCTGATTATGTTTGTATCAGATCTACTCCTTTCAGTGTAAATTATGGACTTCTGCATTATGTAGGGAGATGTGATGAGTAAAGTTTTGATCCTTTTTCTAGTAAATACTGTGAAGGAGAGAATGTTCAGCTGGCAGATTTTCATGATCTCTCTGTAGCCTACCTCTCAGTGACACTTTTGGGGCCCCTTCTTGAATGACTACACAATAATCCTTCATAGCTATTTGGGAAAAGCCTTTCACCAATAGATTCTTGTCCTCCCACTTCCAAATAACTGAATGTATATTTTAAAAAACATCATAAAACTTAATCATCAGCTTCTCAGTGTCAAAAAGAACTTTGTGCTTGCTTGAATATTCCTAGTTTCTCAGTCAATAGGTAAATTAATCCACATAGGATATTCAAACAGGCAGCAGAAAGTAAAATAATTTAGGAAGTATTTAGGAAGTGATTTAGGTCTGAAGGAACCTCAGGAAGTCATCTGGTCCAACCCCTCACGCAAAGCAGCCACAGGGGAGTCCTAAGCAGATATTTGCTTGACTAAGCCTGTGCTAGGTAGAAACTCTGATGGCAAATCTTAGAATACTTTAGAATAGTTTGGATCAAAATCTGCTCTTCAGTTCCAGCATGGGAAGACCAGGGCTGTAGACAGGAATGGAATTTGATCTTTTGTATCTTAATTTCCTCTTTTCCCACTTCCCAACAGCATAAGCAATAAATAAGAAAAAGCCATTAACTTGATTTGGGTTATTTTCCCAAGAGCAGTTAATAATATGGGAAAAGTTTACTTTTGGCTTGCCTGACTTTGACTCAGTCTAGGTTTAGTTTTGGAATCCCTAAGCCATCCTAAAAACAAGCAAAGGTAAGAGGAGCAGTAGATTCTGTATCTTGGAAAATCAGACCCATAATGTCTCTCAAGTTGGCCACCCCATAACTGAAGTCACTTGAATCAATGCATCACTTTTAATAGCTATTGGTTCTGTTTGCCAGGGAGGAGGCACAACATGGGCAACAACTGGTGTTTCTTCTTTCCCACTGAAATACCTCCACCTTGTCTTGTCTTTCAGGATAAGAACATAATTGAGCTGGCTGTTCAGTCTGGGGTGAATCGCCTGAGACTTACAACAACAGCATGGAAGTTATAACAGTGGTTTTGTTTTATGGTCTTTGTTCAGGTGGGAAGTGGAACAATACAAGAAATTCACTTCCAAACCCTTAGGGAACCTACAGTTGAAAAGACTACATAAACTGTATGTGCAGGAAACCCAATGGAAGGCTGTCTCAGTCTCTGGCTATATCCACTATCCTTTTGCTCTTAAGAGAACTCCTCACTGTTTTCTTTGCATATATAACGTTCAGGAAGGATGCAGGAAATCATCTTAGATGGTCACAGATTCTAAGTGCCAGGAGATAATAAGGCTGTCTAGATGCTAAATATATTCAACCATTATGTGTTGTCACTTTACACTTTCTATTGCACTTCCATGAAATTGCCTTATTTTATTATTTATTTCTTATTTTATCTCTTTGCATGTGACTGTTGCTTAACTTCATACGTTTTATGTATTAACAGAATTTTCACTGTCTTTATAGCAGACACCACGCCTCAATTTCCTAACTAATGGTGAATGTTGAAATTCCTCCAGTTCATAATTCCTTTGCAGTTTGTTAAAATTAAGCTAGATGGTAGATGGACTTTTTTTTAAGTCACATTACAAACTGAGAAAAAGAGATTGATGTTTAAAAACAGTGGTGTTCCAAGCTTGATGTCACCTGTGTTTAAAGGCAGAGAGTCACGAACACTGTAAAGAAAAAAGTATGAAGCACATCTGGAAAATAGTTTCATCTATGGGCTCTGGAGATCATGCTTCAGACAACAGGAATTTTGGTTTCAGTTTGGTTTCAATCAAATTAGCATCCTATACATGTGCCCTGTGCCTTACTTTATGAATCCTTACACCATGAATACACACTTCATGGAGTACACACACACAAATATAAATATATAGGGTATACAGCTGTACCTACATGAAACACTATATTTATCTAGTCTTGAGTTCAAAAATTCTAAAGTTATCTGGCATAATATATAAAAATGAGTTACATCTTTTCCCTTTAACTTGTGCTTTGTGATTATCTGGCATGTTTTTTAGAATTACATTCAAAGTCTTGTTGTTTACCCTCATTCAGGACTGTTGTTATTGTAATATTAATGTTTTCACTGGCAACATTCCAGCTAAACATCATCAATCCTTACCATGGCTTGCTACAATACAGTAGCTTTAATTCAAGCAGTGAAAGTGGTATTGGCTTTTAGGTGCCGAAAACTATGTTTACTATGTAATTCTTAGCAAACTACACAGTGCTGAATTTATTGCACAACACTCCATACCACAATTATCCTGCAGTAAAATAATACACAAAAGTCTTGTATGAGATGTTGCTTGCAACTTTTGCAGCAGCAGTACACTTAATTACAAACAAGTGGCTTGTAAACCTTGAGCATCTTGACTTGTACCTCTTTCTTCCCCCCTCCCCTCGCCGGCACCCACCCCCAGTTCTAGTATCTCTGTGGGTGTAACTGGAACAATTGTTTGTTTTTCAAAGTTCTTCACTCTCCACCACTTTTTGGGTTGGGGATGAAAACAGCATAGGGCTTTCAGTAGTTGGGAAGGCAGAAAAAATGTCGAGTCCTTGACTGGTAAGGTTTGTATACCAGCTGCCACCAGGCCGGAGCTTTATTGGTTGTGGAATTTGACGGTGCCACTGAGCTGAAGCAACAGAAACAGAATAGGCTGTGTAAACCTCTAGTTAGCAATGAAACAACAGGCATCAATGCACACAACTGAAAAGGCACTTCCCATACCCTTGAAGAGAGCACAGCATTGTTGTTCCCTCTTTTAGGGTCTGTTCCTTCAAATATTGTAATTTACTTAGTTTCTGTGTGGAGTATTTTTATTGAAGTCTGGAGATGGAATTCTATACCTCTTGAATGTGAATGAATTTCACTAAGTCCAAAATTAAGTCATTTAATCCTTGGAGCCTTCTCCAAAGTTCCAAAAAATTTCACACTGTAGAAACATGCTATTCCATTTTGTGCTACTCCATCGTCTGTCAGACTTTTCGTCCTGATTTTTTTTTTTGGTGGTATTTAATTTCAAAGTAGTAATACAGGGTGTCTTTTTAATGAAGTGATTGTTTTTTATTTCCCTTTTCTACTTATAGCTAGTAACACACTTCCTAGTGTTTTTTTAAGATATTGAAAGAAAAGCAATCTGAAGACACACGTTAAATAACTTAGCAGTAATATTCAGTATGTTCCTCTGTGAACAAATACTGTTACAATTTTGTAAGAATATTTAGCTGTTATATAAAGCTTAACAGCTATTCTTAAAGCACTTCAGAAAGAGGAAATCGGTATCATCTTTGCCAGTATTTACCCACATAAAACCTCCAGGTCAGCACCCAAACTGGACAAACATATCTGTCAGCAATTAAAATGAATGAGTAGAAAAGTTCAGGCTACAATACTCGGGCAATAGCTTAGTGTGAGAGACCTACAATCTACATGTTAAGCATTGATAGAATATGTCTTTCCGTGATGAATCTTTCCATGATGAATTTTGACCCTGTCTATCTGGAAATATTTGAGAGAGAAACAACTTTATTTTTGCAGCCCCCGATTTGTTGCTCTTTGACCAATACATTCATTATGTACTGTGCTCTTTACTTTGCACACAGAATTGCAAATATCAGACTATATTTTCAACCCTCCAACCCCATCCATTCAAAATAGCACAAAGGAAAGTTATTTCCGTCATCCTTTGGTGTGTAAGACCTGCAAAGTCCTTAGAAAGTATGGTTGTAATCAGGAAGCATTTCTTACTTTACATCTTTTTTCCTGTTTATACCTCGAATCGTTCATATGAAAATTTCACCACAAGGTGGCAGAAAACTAACAGGGATCCACCAGAGACTTGTGGTTATCACTAGAAGTTAAGCGTGTTTTTTAAAAAAGATGAGAAATACAGCGTTGAACACGTTTGGTTTTTTTTTCCTTTGAGGATGCAGCTGTAATCCAACGGTTTGTGGAATATGTTTTCTGTTTCGTTATGCTGGTTAAGTGATCAAAGTACTCTCTTGTTCTAGATAAATTGTTTTAACTAACAGTTCTGGCATAGATACACAGTAATTAAATGATATGTTGTAGTTCTTGGATCCTAGACAAACATTAGATGCAAAGTAGCCTCCATTAATTAGGCATAGTTTGCACTACATGTGCTCCGTAGAAAAGGGGCTCTACTTTCCTGTGTGCAGTTTATTGTTCCATCTCAAGTCAGGGCTGTAGCACAGGCATGTGTCAGAGGGAACTGAGTTAAGGCTCAGCTTGAATATGTTTATTATATACTTATGCATCTTGGGAATTTGGAAGGTGGAAAATGGGAGTAGAAAATATGGTGCAAAATTTTTCCACTGTTTTTTCTCTTTGCCTGTCTTTGAAGCGGTGCAGAAGAGGTAATTTGGACATATAGCTGTATCATTGTACTTTCTCCTAGGGGCCATATTAAGCTGTGGCCATGCTGTGATGCTAATTTCTAATCCATGTCAAACCCAGCAATTTACAGACTAAGAACTTGGTGAGGGCTGGGACTGAATAAAATAAATTCTGATTTGTGTTACTTACTAGGCAATACCTACCATATATGTCAAGTCTAGCAGTACAGGAGACAATACCAGCTTCGTTTTTTGCAGACAAGGTATACCAGCCAGCATCTGCTTTCTTGGCAGGCTGAATGAGGAGGCAGACATACCCTGTTGTATCTTGATGCATGCTAGGAAAAGAAGTGTTTTGAAATTAGTATTTCTCAAGAGCATCTCAACTTTGAGATTTTACAATGTGTACGTTATATCTGAAAACAATAAGTTGTAACTTCTATTCTCAAAGAGCTAGCAGCCCAAGACATTTGTAGCCAGTGCTTTCAGTGTGGCCTTGACCAATGATCAGTATAGCTAAAATCTGTTCTCTCTGTTGTGCAAAGCTGTAGTCTGACAGTGTGAGCTGAATTGTTGTTCTGTGTTAATACTGGAATTCTTTCTTGAATTCCAGTGAACTAAACCCATGCAAAGCTGCTGCACAGTCACGCTGTATTTTAGAAGCTGGAAGAGTAACATAAAGTACTGAGAAAGCTTGTACAAAGTTGTGGTATTTTTCATGACAGTAGCCAGAGCCAGTCAGAAACTTTCTTATGGCACCCTTTTCTATGAGAAAATCACTGAGTGGCAAAATCTTAAAGATTTGTTTGGCTAACACTCTGAAAGAAATCTGCTTTGTTATTCACTCATCTTCCTTTGCCCTTCAGTGATTGAAGACTTTTTGGCTGCAATTTCTGGGATAAACTATTCACTAGTAGATCAGAGAACTGAGGCTCCTCTGCTGTCCAGGCTGTGGTTGGTCCTTTTTATCAACCCAAATGTTTCCTTCATTATACGGGAAGAAGTGGGAGATGAGCACATCAGAATACTTGAAGTTGCAGGAAGTTCTGAAATTTGAGATTTTGGTTCCTTGTGAACTGGAATGAAACATCAAACCACTGAATTCCAGGTTGAGAAGACATTCTGTGCTTCTGACTGCTCCAATAGAAAAGGGAACATTCACCCTTTGCTGCCTGCACTACATAATTCGCCTTGTGCTGTGGCTGCAGCAGTAAAGAAGCTCATACATATCCATATCATGGTACAAAAAAGGGTCTCAGCCTCAGGCAAGAAGATCATAATGAGGTAAGATAGGGGCAAACAAGGACAACGCTGCCCATGGCTCTGATGGATCTGTGTGGAACCACTCAAAGCCTTGGGAGCTTGCTGTTTGGTCATGACTGGCTGAAACAGCAGATGTGTCCTAAGTCTGAGGTGAGCTCCTGGCATGGGGAGGTGTGGGAGGCCTCCCCTAGATATTCCTCTGCTGAGCTGAAGCAAAAACATGTTTTCTAAGCATCTGTGAAACAACTGGAGATGAGGCATTTTAGGACAACTTTTCATTTTACATTAACTGCAGTGTTTGCATGTGTATAACCATAATTCCTGTGAAAGTACCACTACTTGATATAAGTCCCTGAGTAATTTGCCTAGAGGCAGAGGAAAAAAGACTACAGGCTACAGAAGACCAGAGTCAGGTGGGCTTTTTGGAGAGGGACAGCAATCTCTGAGGGAGACCACTGAAAGAGTTGTTTCAAGTGAGCTTTCCATTATGCTAGGTGTGCATGCATAACAAGTGCTGCTGTGGAGCCAGTTCTCTTTACAGACAGATAGCCTGCAGGGTATGCATACGAGAATGTAGCACTTCTTGAACTCAGAGATCCAATGACTGCATCAAATCCTTAGCTGGAGCCAAGTGAAATAAAATACTAAAAGTCAGATCTATGCTGAAGTAGAAATCTTAAAAAAAAAAATTAATGAAAGCAATTAATTTCTTATTAATTACAGCCAGACATATTATTCAATCAGCTTTTCTTTTGCAAAACTTCGTGAATGGATTTGAATGCAAGAGCTGAGCCTGAATATTATTGCATTTTGTAAGCATGGGATCAAAGTCTTTGCCTATGTTTGTGACCAAACTTTGTAATCAGCCTCTGTATCTGATGTGCTAAACTCTCCAGTATCCCATACTCTGAGGCATTCAAAACCACACTGTAACTGTTCGTAGTTTGAAGTCATCCATAATTAGAACTAAACTGAGGAGAAAATAGTTTAGAGAGAGAATAAGGTGCTAAAATGAAAATTACAATACCATATCATAGCATCATTGCTAAAAAGATGCATACACATGCTGTGTCATATGGTCTGTCAGCACTCCCTGAAGCAGTGGCCTGTCATGCTCCAGGCCTTTGTTCTGAACCAAGGAAAGAGCTGTTGTTCCCCTCATGGTGAAGCCAGCTTTTTAAAACTTTACATGGGTGAAAGAAGTTGTTTTTGGAAGAACATCACCTGCACTTATCACACAGGTTTTCATGGAAACAGTTGGTCCAGCCAGAAGAAACTGCAAGCATAGGTACAGTGGTAGAGTACCTCATCCTGTCTCTGTTTGATGGGATGGTCTCATTGTCCTTCTTCCAGTAAAACACGGGGGGTGGCATTCCCACAACTCTGCACTCTAATCTTACGGGGTACCCTTCAGGAACACCGCAGTTCTGAAGCTTCTCCAAAAACATGGGGGCTTTTTTTACTTCCTTTGCTGGAAAAGTGAAAAAGAATTCTTGAACAACACATAGTTTATTCTTTGCTTTGTTCCTCTTTGGAAGAACATGAACAAAAATTATTCTTGTTATATCAAAATAGGTTGTGAATTTTTAATGGGATACTGGAAGAGAAGTGAAATGCCGTGACAGACTCTGCAAGGGAACATAAAGAAAATAATAAGCAGAACTGATGTTCATGAAAACATCTGTGCATACCTAATAGATCTAAACATCCTACTATTGCAGGAAATTATGATCTGTGAATTGCAGCATCTCACATCCTGTAAGGCTTTCTTACAGTATTCAGATTTATATTTTTCTATTTAAAAACATTTTAATACTAATAGAACTGGGACTGAAATCTAGGAGACCTGAACATATGTTATGAATTCAAACCCTAAGCATTTTCGGGACAGAAAATTAAGAATATCTTTTTGACAGGACAAGAGAGGCAAAGCGATGGTGAGAGAATTCTTACAGCCCTCTGTTAATAACAGGAGTGCACCTATCAGCTGAGCACTAGGTCCATTTCCCTCCATCAGGTGAGTTTTAGAGCTGTCAAACTCTCCTGCTATCAGTGGATTAAATATTTATTTATACTTGTCTGTAGGGAAGTTAAGTAAGATAAGTTTGAAGAAGCACATACAAATAACTTCATCATTGTGACTAGGTTTTCAGTGATTCTTACCTACAACGGTGAGCTCCAAACTAAATGAATTTTGGCCTGTTTTATTAGTGGCAAGGCAAGTGTAAGTTCCAGCATCATTTTGTGAGAGAGGATCAATCAGCAGAGAGTGAACTCCAGTCTCTCTGACCAGCATCTTGTGGGTGCCATCGGGTAGCACGGGTTTGCCGTTCAGAAGCCACGTCAGGTCTGGAGTTGGTAACCCGCTCACCTAACAGACAGTGAAACAGCCCAAGGCACATGTCAAACTCACAAACAGATTTTAGTAAATTCGTAGGTAAGCCCTGTTGCCATCTGAATGATGTCAGAATCTAGAACAGATAGATTTATATTATTTTTGTTTCTCAGCTTCTGTTTTTCTTAGTTCCAAAAGGGAGAAAACCAGAGGAGAGACAAGCAAAAAAAACCCAAGAGAAACAAATACATGAAATGCCTACATTTTTTTTTTTAGTCAGAAAGGAAGAAACTTGATTATATATCAGATTCACAAAAGACTTCTAGTAAACAGCTAGTCTTCTTTTTTTTTTAGTGCTGAGTTTAAATCAAACCCTTGGATCTAAACCACTACAAAGTTTAATAGAGATGAAAGAATTCTATACAAATTACTTTGTCTTGCATAAAATTTGATGAAGAATGATACAGTTCTTTGCAGCTGTTAAATCTTTCATGCTTTAGAACACTAAGTATTTTTTAGTAAGATTATTAGATTGGATTATAGTCTTAAAGATCTTTCTAGCAGATAGAAGTACTTAGATCCAAAATACTGCTTTCCAAGCAATATTCTACAAACCAGAGAAAGAGGGAAGCTGCACTTGCCTGAACGAGGGCTGCTGTCTTCCAGGTTTGTGCAATACCAGACATGCTTTAAGGCTTCACAAGCTCTACCAGGATAGCAGAGCTAAGAATAACCAAATTCTTTGGCATGCTCCCTAGTAAACTTTACATCGTAAATTAAGTAGTAATGAGTCTTGTTCATCTTCAGGGCATTAACTTCTGCTTCCAAGCTTCTACCCTCTTCAGGGTAGGAGATGTTGGAGCATGGAAGAGGTCTCTGTCAGCACTACCACTTTTGCTGTGCTACTGGGACACAGAGGGACAACCAGAACATGGTGGAGCACATGAGTTTCTTAAAGCTGTTCGGTAACAGGATGTTCTCTGTGTGTACTCTGACCTATGACAACTCTCTCATGTGGGGATTTGAATCTGTAAATGGGGATGTTTCTGCATCTGTGAATGCTGGGGAAGCATAAAATGAGCTGGGCTCTGTTCCCACTTTTCAGGGAGTATTAATCTTCAATAACTCAGTCCAATACAATGGGAACATTTGTTTGAACAGAATACAACATGCTGAATCCTCTCTTTCTCATGGTTTTGTGCGATTCTGGATTACGTTCAAGAATCTGTTAATAGAGCAGAAGGACCTGTCATTCCCAGATGAACTTCTGGAGTTCACATTGTTAAAGGACACGGTGAACATAGCTAGTAATTTGAACAACCTTTTAAGTAAGTCTTCTGTTTCTGGGGTTGTGTTTTCTGTGTGCTTCATTCCATCTAGCATGTGTTGAAAAGAAATCCCCTGAATCAGCTCAGAGACAATAGCAATAAAAATAATTTGTAAAAATGAAGCATTGAACCTTTATCAGAAGTGTCTATGCATGCAACAGAGTATATGAATACACCCAGCAATACAGGCATG
>NW_008585414.1:40141-51151 GCF_000691845.1 Merops nubicus | reverse complement strand
GAAAAGTGAGAACGAACCAAGGACCCAGCCAATACCTTACAGTCCAACCTACAGAGTCGTCCTTCATGTGCTACCATGTCACCTGGAGCCTGCAGGAAGTACGGCCTGAAAAAGCGTTCTTGAACTGCCTCTTTGTCTCCCTCTGGCACCCAGGGTCGTGTTCTGCAATACAAAAATGGCATGGGGGTGTTTGGAAGTCAATCTTGTTTTTTTTTCCCTAACGCTTAAAAAAGGGAAGAAATTGTGGAAAATGATAAACAGATAGCTTGGGTTAAAGAAAGAAATGGATTGATTGTAATTTAACACTTGCATGTTTTCCATTTAGAAAGATTATCACATTAACTATATCATGTAATATCTTTGGATTCCCAAGCTGTCCTTCCCTCTTTTTTTTTTCTTTTTTTTTTTTTTTCCTGAATTTAATCTTACTAATCCATCCCTTGCCCTTAACTCCATTGCAACAGGTAAATTGCCCTTAACTCCATTGCAACAGGTAAATGAAATACTTAAACTTCCCTTTATTGGAAGACAACCTTCAGATATAGAAAAACATTCTACAGGTGACCAGTTGGGAGGGAACTGCTGGTACTGTTTCCATTTTATGGTTCAGAACTGAAGTACAGAGTGCATAGTGCATTAAGTACTATAGCTAGTTATTTGGTATACTTTCAGTAAGAAGCATAAAGAGGGTCTGAAACACTTGTCTTTCCTTTTACCTGTGAGGCTGAGTTGTTGATATTCGGCCCCGAATGGGGGTACTCTGAACCATCAGGTGGCCTGAACAACTGATTCTCCCCTGCAAATCACAATGGAAATGGGATTCATAGGTGGTTAATAGCTCATTTTATTTCAAGGTATAAATATTTAACTTTTACAATGTATTACGATTTATTTTTTTTTTAAAGTGACTGAACTATAGTACAAATTCTACTTCTTCAAAGCAAATGCTTTTAGTGTGTGGTGGGGTGCAGTTGCAGCAGGGGTTTCTCTGTGTGCTCAGAGCAGTGTTTCTCTGACTCCTCAAGGCTGCAGCAACACGTTTAGCAGTGGTGCTGGGTAAACCAACCTAAGCAGTGTCTGTCTGTGCTTGTCCATTCCTGCCACTGTGTCTCCACTGGCACTGCCTGCTAGGGCCTTTGTGCTAGTGTACTTGTTTATGCAGCCACACAGAAACTGAAAAGTAGCTGGGCTGAAATATAGTTCAGAAAAATAAGAAACAAACTGGAAAAAGTTGCCTGACCTACTTGTGTGTGCTGCTAAATAAACAGCTAAGCTAGCACATGGGGTGAAGGAGAATGGTGTTAGGGGATGAGACGATTTGTAGATCAACATCTTTGCATCCTAGATAAAGAATAATTGTATTTGGTAATGCTTCCAAATTAGATGTAACTTTTCATTTCCCCTTGCTTTATTTTTCCTGCCTGAAATATCATGACTGTCTTGTCACCATATCTCAACAGATATCTTAGGAGCAGCAGAGGGGGGTGTCAGAACATAGGGCAGGAGTTATTAGTGTGAAAAAATGTCCTTAATGATTGTGACTATGGTGTGACAGAACAGGGGAGCAGTTTTGTCATTCTTCATTACATGGTTTCCTCTCCTGTCCTCTGAAGCATCTGATTTTTGATACAGTCACCATTTCATGTCAGACTAGGTGACCCCATCTTTGTGCCTATTAACATATATTAAAAAGTGAAGAAACAAGCATTTTTATAGAGGAAAATAAAACGTCTTACTTGTGGGTTTGCAGCCATAATCGTATAGTTGCCATCATCATCATTAGTAGACGTTTCAATATGTAAAGAACATGTTCCATCTTCTTCTCTGCTCATTTTGAAATGTGGGTTTTTCTTTGAAATCTGCTTGCCGTCCTTGAACCAGTAAACCTGTAGAGATCACAACACCCCCCACACACATACCCATGACTTAACACTTGCTCTGTAGTGGAATAGTGACTAGAAAAAATATAGATGACAGGACAATTGCTAGTAAAAATTTGAGAATATTATAAAATTTGCAGATCAGCTACGATGTGAAATAGAACGATTCCAGGCTGAACTCAGAAAGCATTTCCTCTACGTAGCCGGGCCTGTCAGGTCCTCTTTTCTTGGCTATAGACACATCACTGGTTATCACAGATCAATTCTCATCTTTCTCAGAAGTTCATTTCTGGGGGGTTTATGAAATTTCTCTTGGAATCAGGTGAGAATGACCTACCTTGGGAACAGGTATTCCAACTATTTTGCAAGTGAATGTAATAGGAGATCCTTCCGTTACCCGGAAATGCTTGAGTCGCTTATCAAAGATGGGTGCTATGTATTTGCCTGTAGGGATTTCCTCGTGCTGCACTTCATCGTCTGACTCATCCACCGGCGTACGCTCCAGGCGAAACTCAATTTCATTCATCAGCCTCTGCTCAAAGCTTGAAATTTTGTATTCCTGTGAGAAAGAGGCACGGTTCTCAGCAAGAAGAGTCGTGTTCTGTGGTATTGGCAGTCATTTGCACTTTCAGACTAGTTCTAAAGTGACTGAAAATAAAAAAGCCTGCCTAAACTAGGCCATATTGAAATAGTCAGAATTTCATCGGCAGGCAAAGATTCTCACTGCAGCTTGTTTGCAGAATGTAGCTAGGGAAACTGAGTTTTCTTCAAAGGCAGCTAGAAAACCAAAAGTAATTCCTTGAAGTCCCTATGAAAAAACTATACTTTTGCACACTGTTGATCAAAAAAGATTATTAAAATATTCCAAATTTTTGAGGAGTTTGTGTTCCAATATTAGTCCTCTGCTATTTATAGAAATTAATACTGGTATACATTTCAATTCAGAATTAAAGAAAGAAAACTATACCTCCTAAAAGAACAAGCTAGGAAGAAAGATTTTCATAATAATTTACCTTCAGGTTAAAACTTGACCAGATTTCTAGCTGCTGTAACTGAGAAAGCAAAACAGATCACATTTAAATCCTTAGAAGATTAAGCAGATGATGCAAGAAACCCAGTACATTCTTACATAAATGATCATTTGCAGGTAGTTTGACGTGATTATAAGCCTCTTCCTAATCACCCGAGGTCAATTAGAAACCTACTGTTATTTAGCACACGACTGGCTGTTTTGCATGAGGATGTCTCTTGTCTAGACCCAGAGCCTTTTGACCAAATGTCTGTTGCTGTGACAGGTGAAGCTTCAGACCACCGGCCAGCACCAGTTTTTGTCGCCAAACCAGTGTTTACCCTGAGTGTGGTGGAGCACTACGGAGAAAGCTGAAAGGACTTTTCTGGTAGCAGACACTGCCTGGCTACAGTAACACAGATCTAGCTGCAAGAATATGTGCCTTAAGTCATTATGAGGTAGCTTGTGGGAAAGTTTTTATTGCCCTATGCAGGCCTGTAGCAGTAACCAAATCAGTCTGCGCAGACCTGGGTTTATGCCATTTTGGAGTCCAGATTTCCTGCTTCTACTGAAGGGCACTGACATCTCTGAGAGCAGGCTTATATTTTACTCTGCTTCTCTGGCAAGTGTGGATCTTCAGAATCTCATTTTAATCTGTCAGGCAGTGCCAGTATGATGTGTTTTGTTGCTCTGTTGCAGGAAGGAGATGATCTGCGGCTTGGAAAATAAATAGCTGAGCAATTCTAAAAGAGCAATTCTCATTTTTAAAATAGAATTTTAGAAACTGGTGAATAGTAAATAAGGATGTAGCCTATCCCTGCATATATTGCATTTGTGGAAAAAACAAGGCTCAGAAAATGCACCTTGTCTGAAATCCTACAGAAAGTTAAAGAACCAGAAAAGATTCCAAATCATTAGGACTTACATCCCTGATCATTTAGCCACTCCTTCATACTGCTGAATATACTCTTGACCAGTATTTCCCAAATAGTAACAAGCAAAGATGGAGAGGCAGCACAAAATTTTAGCTGACAGAGGCTTCTGTTTTCTTCAGGAGACCAAAGAGACAGAATTGGCCAAAGACTGAGAGGTTACGGGAAAGTTTTAAGGAGACAGGGATCTGTGAGACTTGGGGGTGAGAGGAGGAAATCGTGGCAGCCACTAAGTAGAAAAAGTTGGAAATTGCATGGTGGAATAAACATCCTGGTAATATTTTAGTACTGAAATGGTAGATGTTGTATATTGGTTGCTTCATCTAAAATCTGTTCGGGGGGGATTGCTCTAAGTTCAGCTCTGGTAAAGATTAGCTGTGCTAGGAAAAGGCAGACAGCTCAGCATAGAGAAAAGACTTAAATGAATGAACTCTCTTTACTGGAAACTGCGTTCTTCTTCCACTCCTTCCTTCTCTGGTGCCACAGAGCTGTTCCTTCCATACAGCTTTGGAGCAGTGCCCGTAATTACAAGGTAACAGGAAGGTTCACAGGGAGCTCAGATTGTTGGGTTCCCCCTTCCAAGATACCTTCCTTACCTTTAACACCTTCCCTCCACTCTGACAGGAACAATCTGTTCTCTGATACTTTCTTCAAAGGTACTGCTGTGAGTACAGCTTTGCCAAGCAGGAGTTTTGGAGTTTGCGGGTCTGTGGAAGTGTGAGACATGTGCCAAAGGGTGGGAGCCACTAGATGGTATCATCTGCTTTCTTGGTTGGCTTTGCTCTCTGGGCTGGCCAACAGCTGGTGGTCAGCAAACAGCCTTATAAAATTACATCTTGTTGAGCTTTTTTTCTTTCACACAGCATGTCTCAACAAATCACTTTAATAGATCAAATTCTAATCTTAGTTAAGCCAGTGTAAAACTGGAGATTTTCTGATTTCTGACTAACTAAAGCTATCATTTTTCCTGGCTGTAGTGTTCTGAGAGAAAGTTAAGCAGTCTTGATATCAAGAAAAGGCCTGCTTGTTTTTAGGAAGGAAGAATCACATAAAAATCAGGGAGTGACTGCTATGTTCTAAGAAGCAGCTGTGTCAGCAAAATACACTGCAGTCATATTTTGTTTCTAGAGCCTCCCATGAAATAAGGAATTCAAACCTAAGTACTTTGTTACAAGTAATGTGCTGAAGAACTTATTTAGAGCTTTGTTATCCTTCCACTTCTTTGAGATCTTTCAATAGTTTCCTTCATGTTGTTTAGGTAGTTCTAGGCAGCAGAGAGCAAAATCTGTGGGGAAAAAAAAAAAAAAAAAAATTCTCCTGCAAAAGGATTACTTTGTGTGTCTGAATTTTCCAGTAGGAACTGAAGATAGTATACATAATTCTTCTAGGAATAAAATTGTTTTCAGAGATTTCATGTGCTATGTGGCCTTTGGAAATGTGGAGGCTAATTAAGGATTAGTTAATGTAGCTGTAATCTCTTTCCCTCATTTAATGATTTGTCACATGAATAAGTGTCAGGGCAATATAGCAAATATGCTACAGGGAGTCTCATTTCTGCCCGTCTCAACATGTTACTGTTTATTGCATAATGAACCTCTCAAAAATGATGTAATTTTTTCTGGATATTGGTTATATGACAGCATAATTAGAACAGTAAATACACTGTTTTGCAGTGTATATATAAACTGTGTTTATCATTTATCATATCTGAGCACTTTTGAGCAGTTATTCCCTTTGCAAAGATAAGCCATTTTTCAAGTGTTACATGCATTTAGAGGGCAACAGGGCTGATGGACAGAGCAGGCAAAAGTGACTCACAAATTGGTTATCTCAGAAGCTAGGCACAGTAAGTCTGTGAAGAATTTTTACTCAGAGGGCAACTCTAAACTCAGAATAAAATAAGTGGGGATGAAAAGGTCTAAGACTTTTCAGAGTCAGATAGCAATCCAAAAGCAGGCATCTAGAAGACTAAAAATTGGAAGAGGCCTTTTGTGTGAGCCAACACCTTTTCATTTTTTAAGTACAACATAATAAACAACTAAGGAAGAAAAAGTAGAAGGCCTGCATCTGCTTTCACATACATAACTCTTCCATCTGTGTAATATGAAAGTCAGCAGACAAGTTATTTACTGCCCTGTGAACCTAAGCAACAGTTAACATGACAGTACATAAATATGCCACTGGACTATACTAGTTGTATACAATCTTCAACTTTATTGAGTTATATGCATCTTTTATTAGACCTGCAAAGCATGAATGTGATGACTTTTTTTTCAGAATGATGTAACTAATCCATAGATCAAACTTTTCTTTAGTTCAATTTTCTAGGCACATTTTGGAAATGAAAATTGCTAACGACAAGAATAACGTTTCAAATTAAAAAGGCAGTATTGTACTTTTAATACATCCTCGACTGTACAGTTGAAGATTGGGAATCATTGCTTGGTCCCTGAAGTGAGTTCTTCATCATACAATGCTCTCTAGCAGAGGGAAGGAATGGGGCTAGGAAAGCATTGCCATTATGCTTTAAAAGCATATCACATTAATGAGTAAGGTGTTGACTCCAGAGCAAAATGCTACAAAGTGGAGTTAAAAGGCAATGAAATACTGCAAGCTAATGGGAGAGTCCAGTATTGTTTATAGGTAGTTGAGTTTAGCTAGCACTTTTTCTGTTTTACTGTTTTTTTTCCCCCCCAGATTAATTTCTGTCTAAAAGAAGTTGTGGTATGTAATAAGAAATTAATAGTGTAGGGTTGCTGTAGCCATGATGGCCTGCAGGTGAAATCAAACAATAGTGACAGGGGCAATTAGCATCTTTTATTAGTCCGAAGGTACAGGTTTATCTTAAGTTGTCCAACCAACTAACATAAACATAGAGCAATTATTTTCAAACTCAAATTAACCTGATGTTACTTGCTTCTGTTTTAAATCTGAACAAAATTTCTGTGAACATAGAGTATAATTTTTTTCCTGACGTGCTCACGATCTTAACTTCTTACAAATTTTACCTCGTTAAGAAATATGAGCAGTTCTTCATTTTCATGT
Organism: Merops nubicus; assembly: GCF_000691845.1. NCBI lineage: Eukaryota > Metazoa > Chordata > Aves > Coraciiformes > Meropidae > Merops > Merops nubicus. Next base: position 44,285 of record NW_008585414.1, on the reverse strand, counting down.
ATCTGCTTGCAGAAGAAAATCTGATAGAGGAAGCAAGGGTTTTAGTGGGGCTGTTTTGAAGTTAATCATGGGCAGGTTTTGTCTCACATTTCTCAATGTATGTGACTCTGGATGTTTGTGCACATACAGAAAAAAAGTGTAAATAAAAGTAGCAGTTTGAACAAATGCACATTGCTGCACCATCAACACTGGGATGTCATTACTGGTGGCCCATGGAAGCACAAGAGCCACTGTGTTCCCGTGCAAACACAACAGCTGCTGGCTGGGAATAGTACAGGCTGACTGAAAATTTAATGCCAACATACATAGACTGAAGGTGTTACACCAAATTTCTTATAATGAAGAGAAATCTCTGAAGTAAGTGGAAATACACATATAGAGAATATAATCTTGCAGGTTTTTGCTTGTTTGGTAGGTTTTCTTCTAGGATTAGCAAGAGCAGGAAATAATTGTTAATATGGCTTTCTGAAGAACTATTTTTATCCAATAAACCATAAAACTATTTCTGAATGTGATTACATAAGTGGAGTAGGGCAAAGTGTTTGTGGCTGTGGTTCAGACAAGTATTTTGTAAAGCACCACATGAAGAACAAGTCGATGTGATCACTTTGTACACTGTTAAAACTAGGCTGCAGTTCAGCATGGTGAGGAGACTAAAGGAAAGAGTACAAAGGTTCAGGCTCTGGTTTAGGGTCAGAAATGTAGGTTTCCAGCTGCTTTTTGACAACTTCCCTGGAGCATGACATTTTTACAGGCAGGAATTCACACACTTGTTTAATGTGGTAGCCAGATATTTAAAATTGTGCTATCTCCCAGCTAGAAAACTAAAATTCAAGCTCCTATCTCGGTGTGTAAATGTTCTGTACAAATTAAAATATAGGTAATGCATATATACTTTATAATTAGATATAATTATCTGTGTGCGCTGAGTAGACTGAAACTTTTGAAACCTGGATATTTCACTTCCTTGCATTAGCAAAAGGGGAGTAGGCAGTGGTGGTCACATTGATGTGGTCAAGATATAGCTAGAAGCGTAGAAGACTTAAAACTGGCCAGAGCAAAGCCAGGAAATGCACTGGTGAGTGGGTTTCTTCAGCAGCTCTGTACCATTTTTCTCTAGCCATCAGCAGCACCTTGTGAGTTGAGCAGCGTTACTGTCACAGACACGTGGAGCGTGTTCAGTATATGATTTGACAACGTAGCTGAACCAGGTTAGTTGCCAGCTTGTGCTCGCAGCAGCATTCCCCTGCTTCCCTCCCTGCTCCTATCCGTACGCTCCCACACGTCCCTCCTGCCATTGCTGGCAGCCATCCCATCCCACAGTGACCTGCTCCGCAGCAGTGAGCTAGAAGAAAGTTCACACTGCCTTGGCAGTGTTGTAAGATGCTGCTGGATGGCTGTAATTTGACCAGTGTGACAAAGAAAATCTTCCGCAATTCAAGTCTTGTTGCAGGTGCAGATTCACAGATATTTGTCTCTGTGATTGATCTGTTTGGTTTTCTGAGCACCTGACAGCAAAGCACCTTTCAAGACAGGGCTCTTACCTGCATTTTACATATGAGAAATTGTGGCCTAAAGGAGCTAAGTGACCTGTTGAGTTAACACAGAAAGTCTGTGACAGAGCAGAGAGCTGGACCATAGTATCCTACATCTTGAATCAAGTGATCTGTCTCCTGGGCCATTCTGCTATCCGGGAACCTTTTTTGGCAAAAAGGGGAATTACACAGACTCCTCTAAGCTTCTGAGCACCCTTGTGTGCAAATACTAGTTCTCAAATCTTGGATCTGGTGAAGTTAAAACCTCTCTTTCTGTTGACTTCAGTAGGATTCAGATCTTCGGGAAAATACATGCCAACGGTTAGTAGCATCAAAATAATCTGATGTTAGCATAGTAACCCATGGAAATTACCACAAATAGAAAGAAAGGCTAGAGGGACTTTATTTTCTTGTCGGTTCTCATGTACTGTATAAAAATGTAATGCTGTTTGCCACTCATTGCCAACTGCAGACAAATTTCCCAGTTTAATCCCAGTTTTGTAACTTTTACTAGATTGACTTTTTGGCAGACTTATTCTAAATCCAGTTAACAGTTCATCTAAGAAACTGGCATGTATTGCATCACAGTGTCTGTTTCCAAGCTGTAACACTTCTCGGCCTTGAAGTCTAATCTAGGCTACTCTGAATGAAATCTTGAGTTTAGTTTGGATTCTCTCTCCTTCCCCTCACTCCCTCTCCCTGTTCAGTGTTGGGAATCAAAGAACAACAGATCTGACGTACATGCTTTTCTTCGCTTCATGTGTCCCATGAAGAGTTAGCAATGAAACAACTTATTTCTTGCAGATGAATTATGTTGGGCCATCTCACATGGCACAAGGCATGAATATCATGCTATCCAAATGTAAACACAAACCTCTGAAGAGTCTGCCAGTCATCTGTGGTACACAGCTAGACAATATTTGAAATACAGTTGAGCTCAAAGTGATTGAGCAAGAGGAAAACAGAAGAGAAAGTAAATGATGTTTGCCTCTCCAGCTCCCACTGACTTATCAGCAGGAGCGTGTGGTTTAGGAGTGTGTGAAAGCCTGAGGAGCTCCGATTCCCTTTCCTAGTGACGACTTCTGCAAGCCAGGATCCTTACCAGGAAAACCTCTCTGTACCATGTTGTTGGTTAAACCTAGCTCTTGAGAAGGCAGCTACAAGTGGTTGTTCAACTATTAATTTCTACAATTATTGGGACTTTATGTCTATTAATAGCAAGATCTGGTAATCTGTCTTGATCAAATTCTTAAATCTCTTCTCATTTCTAGTACAGTACAAAAAAGCTTCTGTGAGAATTCCTTGTGGTTTAATTTCTATCCTTAGTCAAAAATTGCCTACATTTGCTGATCTTAGAGAGATGGTGTGAAGCTTGGCTTTGAGCAAATTTTTTGGTAGGATTTAGGTGTAAATATTGTGCTCTGGGAAACAAAGTTCTTGGTGATTCTTGGGACCTTACTGAGGCTGAGTGCGTAGTATGGAAACTGTGAGAAGATGATTCTGTTTGATCAGTGTTGAGGTGTTAATGGTGATGTGGCCTATGTGATGAGCTGCGTTCTGCATATGGCTTTACAGGCCATGGGTTTTAATGATCTAAAAGCTTTTGGACAAACCATGCATTTCTTCTGCTCTGAAATTTTATATGAAGTATTCCCTAGGAAAAGCAAAGAATTTCCATGTGAGAACTGTGCATAATTTTCTAAACAGCTGTAGGTTTACTCTTTGTCCTAAAAATAAGGCAATGACCACGCTGCTATCTGAGTCTTATGTAAGACACAACCAACCAGCACTGCCATGTGATACTCTTCATAGTAAATGACACAGATATGTGAGTGCAGTTTGTAGTTCTTAGAACCAAAAGCTGAAGCCAAGCCCAGGTACTTAACTCTTCTTTCCTTTATTATTGCACAGTTAATGCCTTTATTTTTATTACTGTACAGGATTTTGAGGTTTAATTACCTCATTTTTCTATTTTGTATTATTTGTATAGCAAAGTTTTGAGGAGACAATATCATTAATTTTCTGAGTGTTGCCTGTAAAGCTGAATTTCCTCTATTTATAGTCCCACTGATGAAGCCTGGAAATGTTTTCAAACACCAGGATGAAAGAATCAGTTTGCATTCCACATATATTTTTTCCATTTGCCAAAATCCCACCAAATTCTCCATCTGCCCTTTTCTCCCCACACATCTTTTTGTTTCTACTTGAAATATTCTACTGGAACATTACCAAGATATTTTACCTGTAAGGCAGGTAAAAGGCCTGATGCACTAGATGGATGGATTTGGGGAATTGGAGATAATACTGGCCATGCTCTCCTTTCATCAAATGGTGCAGTAGCCCAGACACTCACTGAGGTTATGAGACTTTGATGCTTTGTCTCACAGGATTTCAACCTCATTCTCCAAGAGAAAGCTATGAACTCCATGGTAATAAAACATTATGGGGATGGAGATGAGTGGACAGGGAAGTCCTTTGTCCTTGTCCTCTTTCTCTTGGCAAAAATACTGAAACATCCACTACAGCAAGGACAAAAATGCAGGTGTTTGTCCTAGTTCCTAGGAAGGAAGAAAGGAGCAGCTGTCTCAAACAACCCTAACGAATACACT
>NW_008585414.1:0-40110 GCF_000691845.1 Merops nubicus | reverse complement strand
TGAAGGAGGCAGACTGCATGAAAGTCTGAAGTTTTATTCATTGAGCTGGAGAAGGTGAGAGAAGGGCTCAGGACTCCTGTGACGGGAGCTGTTCTGAAAGGCGTAATTTTCAGATTTTTATCCTGCTGATAAAGAGTGCTGTATTATTTGCACAACCTGGGACAGCACCAAGAGTACTGGCAATGCAAGGCTGTCCTTATGTGAGTTATGAATTCGACTGTCTTCAGGCCAACAAAGAAACTGAGCTAAGTCTCCTGTATCCTGGGTTTTCTCCTAACCTCTTCCTACAATTGCATAAAGCTAACCTGCATTTAGCTAATCTTCTGTTTGAAAGAACTGAGCAAATTGACTGAAGATGTTTGGTATAACTGAATCACATTTTTTTCAGCACTCCTAATAGTAACAGAATTTCACTTGCCCATAAAGCATGCTACCATCTGCAGAAACAAGAGGTATGGTGGTTTTTTTTCTGCTAAAAATGACAGCTTGTTATTGCATGTACATGATCAAGTCACAGCTAGAATCTTATCTCTATCAAAATCATATTTGTGTTTCTGTCAGTGCTGAATGATTTTCATAGTGGTAGAAGACCAAAGACTAATCTGTTCTGTCTCATGCAACATCAGCAGAACTACCAACAACATTCTGATTCTGAGTTTCTTTATTGTTGGTGATGAATGATGTACTGGATGAAACAAGAGTACATCTGGATTATTAGAGATCATGCTGAGTGCATAATGCTGACACTTAGGAAAACTTTAACGTGTAAGCTAGACACTTTTCATATGGAAGTCAATGACAGACAATAAATAGAGCACCAGGATGTGAATATCTCATGTTCTTCACTGCACTTCGTATGGTAATATAAGACAATACCAATACTTGAAGGCACAAACTTATCTGCAGCTTTCATTCTGGATGATCCCTACATGTTCTGCACATACTATAAATGAGACCAAATCCTGCTATTGAGATATGGGGTTACAGTACAATTCTCTAAATAAAAATACACTATGGGATACATTTTATGAGAAGGAATTTTTAAAATACCAGGTAGAAAATACAAGGTAGCTTTGAGATTTTTTTTTTGTGGATGCTGTACTCCATTCATTATGCAGTGATCTCTCACACAGAGGAGAACTGCATTCATATTTATGAGAAAGAAGCCCTTCCCTACCACTATAAATATCACTTTAATGCAGTTATGCTATATACACGATGAAAATGTCTCTTTTAAAATTCTGTGTTAAGTATAAGAGGAAAAAACAGGACAAAATCTATGGGTGTGAATCCAGCACTCCAACATACTATTCTTACAACATTGATTGTTCTGTAAGTGGCAAAGCAATAGGAATTTTGGAAAATGCATCCTCTCATGTCTTTAAATAATCTCTGCTTTCACTGGGGAGAAACCTCAGAGTTCAATTTGCTGGAGTCAGTCTGAGCAGTAGCTTCCCTTCATATAGCAGAGTAAATGCAGAAGTGATTGCGGGTGGGAACTGAGGGGAAAAACGAGGAATCCGAGAATTGTTTTCTAGTTCATTACCATTGGCATTCTAATTCCGGTAACAATTAGACAAGTGCCAGCTTTGAAGTTTTTCAGTGTTTGGGGGATTTGGGAATCAGGATTTCAGTTTGGTCTCATATGGAATAGCAAATAAGTGTATAAATAACTTCTGCTGTCAGCAGATAACTGACGCTACTGGCGATGGCTGTTTCTAAAGGGGTCATCATGCAGTTAACTCGAAAGACTGATCGGCATTTCACAGTAGCGCTCTAAATAATTTGTCTTACTACCATAGCAGGTACAAATTGTAATGCTTGTGATTCATCTGCAAAACACACGGCTTGCCAGCTGTTTTACTCAAAGTGCTTTGGCGGCGTGATATGGCAGAAAGAAAGGTCAACAGCAAAATTAAAAAAAACAAGGATTACGCTGCAGTTGTCCACAGAGGATAATTTGCTCCAGAGACTCCATGGCTTTTTGCTTATCTTAGCATGTTCTCTGTCAGAAGGGCTAACAGACATTGTGAAAGTTTCCCTGGTGATGACAGATCGGGGTAAACCATTATTTGCTATGTTAAGCCTGAGGTGATGGGACAGCTATGGAGGGCTCTGTGGCCAAGGAGAGAGTGGCATTATTGCCTACAGACAGAACAGCTCTAGCCGTCCTTAGTGCGACCTACTGTTTTTCCAGAGTGGTTGACCCTGATTTACAGTGATTTCAACCTCAAAATATTATTTCATTTTTCTTGTCTTCTTTAATTCCATAGACACTGCCCAGATCCAGTAAATTTATTGATTCCAGTTAAGAATGAACTGATACATAGTTCCTTGAACTTTGTAAGAGCCTTGTTATTTTGCTAAACTGTAATAATGCTAGGCCTGAAGTTTGATGTGTACCAGTAACAGCTACCAAAACCTTTGTTAAGTTCCTAACAAATCCCTGTTGAGAGATTTGGAAAAATAGGTTTAATGCTAAAAATTAAACACTGAATTTTAGTTCAACCAAAGTGAAACCAGAAACCTTTCTGAAATAGTCTGATTATTTTACTCCTTAATTTGTGTTAAAAATATACTTTGTGAATGTGCATGTGTGCAATGAGTTGAGCAATTTGTAAAGCAAAACAATGAAATCCAATGTATAGAAGCTTCCACAAAAAGAAAAGTTTTACATTCCTACTAGTCTCTAATGGAGATGATCAGAAATTAGAAATGCTGCTCAGTCACAAAGTAAACCCTCTACAGCTGCATCCCCTCATACTTCCTATTTAAAGGTCCAGTTTGCTATTCCAAACCAGTACTTACCACAAAAACTCACTCTACAAAGTAGCGTTGCAGCTCAACCACACAAACACCTTTTGTTCCACAAATCATAACAGATGTCCTCTTCATAAGCGAAATTTATTTTAATAACACTCAATTTTCTTACCTGCTGACTACTTTGTTGATTAACATCCTCTCGGAACCGCAGCTTTCTTTCCAGGTCCTTCACAAGTGCAGCTTTATTTTCCCGAATAGAATCTTCTGTTGGTAATGGCAGAGGCTTCAGATTTTTCTTTGTTAATCCCTGGGCTGGTCTATTAAAAGAAAGTTCTGATACTAACATGCAGAAACTGGTATATATTTTTTGTCACCTGTGTGATATGATGTTACACTTCAGTTGTCTAAAGGAACCTATTATTTATTTACGCAGAAGCCAAAGCACAATTAGATTTTTTGTTTGGTACTATTTTAATTAAAATACTGCTATTCCCATGGCAGTAGGAATTAAGGACACACATCTTAAAGAGAATATATATTACAATGCTATAACAAGCATCTAAGTTCTATTTATATTTACCCTGGAATACTGGTGTCACAATGAATGCTAAAGAAACGTTTATAAGTGTTACTGTAGGTATACAATTTGTATATTTTACTGTATCAGGCAATAATTTCAAAGATAATACAATTTCTCATTGATCTTTATCTTACATCTGCATTGCTCATTTAGTCCTTCCATGAATTTTTTTCTTTTCTCTCAACCTTGTATGATACCTAACATCAACAGTTATTTTTACTTTTATTGTATAGATGGTAGTGTATTTTATTTCAGTAAGGTTTGAAAAGAATTAAATTCTTAAATACGGCTGTTGGGAGACTGTAAGTGTGCACTGCTGAGGCACAGCAGCAGCACACTACTAGATGGTGTGCAACCTCCTAGTAGTTTACTAGGAGTTTGGATCTTAATAACAGAGGGTCTAGGTAAAAGGCATAACTGAGGATTGCTGTGCAAGAGATCTTCCTTTTGTTGTTCTGCCGTCTTGGTGACCTCTCACTGTTTTTGTAAGCAGAATTATTATAATAGCTAATGCCTAAAAAGGAAGCTGAAATTTCAATAGATATTCACAGACTAGCACAGATATTGTTCAGGTTTCTTCCTGATCCTTTGTGCCCTCACTTTGGCTCTCTCCCATGTAGAGATCTAGATTTGAATCTTGGCACGATGAGCTCTAGTTATGTGGGAGTTCAGCTCTGGGCTGGGACCCAGGAAGGGTGAAATAAAGAAAACAGTATTTAACTACTCTGCTGGGTAGGCACGTTGTAAGGTTTTATTTGGTAATGCCTGTAGAGCATTTAGAAAAAGTAAAGCCCCTTGCCAGCGTTACGTGTCGTTAATGCAGAAAGAATAGTGCTCACTTGGGCGAGGGCTCTGAAGGGAGGGAGGTGAGGGGATAAGTAGCTGCAGGGGACTCTTGCTTGTTGTTGCCATGCTGTGGGCAACTCCAAAGCCTGTGAGTAGGAGTGCAATAAGGGTTTGAGGGCAGGATTTCTTGGCAAACAGAGTGGTTAATGTTATGTATATAGGGGCACTTTTTCCAGTTCTAATTACAGATGTAGTATCACCAGAATAGTTAGAAGGTTGTGACTTACTGCTGGCTATCACTATCTTGAAGTGTACCATTGCCAAAAGGGGGAAATACTCCTTTGTGCAGAATTTGGAGTTCTATGGATAAAAAGTTGTATCAATCTACTGGTAGTAGCCATGCTAGCAGAGGATTCACATAGTCCACAAAAGGGATATTCATTTGAGCTCTAGTAATAAGGAAGGAACTTTCAAGGCCACAACCTTTCCAGTACATCATCCTTCTTATTTGCTTGTGTGGTGGTGGCCATTTCGGCACAGAAGGCATGCTGGCTGTCAGTTAAAACATTTATGTGCAAAACATTAACTCCCCTGAAATTTTCTGAGGGACTTTAAATATAGAAAGTATTGCAACCAGAAAAATACCTTTACATGAGTTATTTCTTGAAATTACCTGGGCTAAGAAATAACTTAGATTATGAGGTACTTTTAAATTTTACTCCTTGCTTACAATAGGTAAGAGTATTTTTATAGCTCATTTAGGCAAATGGTCTTACAGTGGCTTATCCTGCAATCTCATGAATCTCTTTTCTCCCACTAGTACAGTGTTACGAATCTCTGGGCCCCCAAATGCTTATGTATATCTGTTTTTAAACTCAGATTTCTCTATCTTGGATTGATCTTGCTCTTAATGTATCTTCTTACTGAAGCTGCCTGCTATCCCTTCTTTTCCTAAACATAAAGTTTAGAGAAAATGGACTCCAGTTAGAGACTGGAATATATTAATAACTTGCTTTTCTGTTTTATGAGTGGCTTGCATTTCAGTAAACTCCCCACTGAACCCTTGAACAGAAACACATCTTAGTTTCCTTCATGAGTATTTCTTCTCCCCGCTTCAGCTCATATGGTTTAGGCTACTTACGTGGCTGGTGTACTTCTGGGCAGTCCCATAGCATTAGTTGATGGCACAGTAGGAAGTGAAGGCAGAACAGCACTAAGGAAAGCTACTGGATTCTGAATCCGGCCAGTTGGGGAGATAGGAGCAGAAGTCACAGTCTGTGGCTGAAACTGTTTTGCACTTGATGTAGGAAATGTTAATGGAGGCACCATGGATTCTTTAGGGCTTGGTGGAGACTGTTCACATTTGCTTGTAAACCCTCCAGAAGACCTTGATTGGGCAGGTGGAGGATTTCCTGTGAAATTTTCCTTGTTATTTGTTCTTTGAGTTCCTTGAGGGACATTGCTGCACGTTGTAACTGAGGAGCTGGAAGAGGAGCTGGTAGGTGATGCAGTTTGTGATGGTAGGAACTGCTTGGGTCGGGTGTAGCTGAATGCTTGTGAAGCAGAGGCTTTGTTTTGTTTGTACGTAGCTGAGGTGGACTGTTGCTGGAGAACAGTAGCAGAATTCAATAGAGCTGTGTTGAATAACACCTCTTTTGTAGATGTCTGATACACCTGCTGTTGCTCAAGCAAGACCTGGTTGTGGAGCTGTTTTAACTGGGTCTGATCTCTGCAAAAGATGAGCAAAATTGGTCATGGGCCCTGAATGTGCTGGCTGGCTACATTTCCATATGTGAATTGCAAGAGAGAAATTCTATGTCTTGTGATACAGTAAAGAGGTAGGGGAAACTGCTGCATGGTGTATTCTCTCAACATTATGAGAAGAGCATAATATTAACTTGCTACTGAAATTAGCTTTTCCTTCCTCTCACTTTGCCAGAGGCACAAAAGCTTTTTGTCTGAAAATTATTTGACTGAAGATGATTCTTACATTTTAACACATGTAATATAAATCTGACTTGAAGATATTTAAGGGAAAGCATTGTCAAATGCTGTTCTGTGTCCCTTTTGTAGCTCTTTGCTTGTCAGCTAAGAGCAGGATTTGGTTTGTCAGATTTTAAATGAGCGCTTGTAAGCCAGATTGCTGTTATTTAGCTCCTATTACAGTGGGTTCTGAAATCAGCATTTTAGCTAATAAAGCTTTGTAATAATCCACCAAAAGAGAGATTACCAATATAGTTTAGGCGGTGTTTGTGGTCATTCAGTGGCAGGCAGGAGTGCATAATTCAGGGAGGACTTGCATTTCATGCAGTTCTTTGTTCTGGGATGCTATCTACTGTATTAGGTCTTCAGGGCTTTTTTACTTTGCAATTAAGGAAAACTATTTTGCCTTATGAAGTGGTTTGTTTAGTTATTTCACACGTGGAAATATAGCATAAAGGCTTTTCCCCTTCCAAAACCATAAAGGACATAGAGGATATGGAAAATAATAATGTATTAAATTGCTGAGTATTAAATAACTACTGCTAAAAAGTGAAAAATGTATAAGCAGAGAGCGACCACAACTGGTACTGACAAACCAAATACATGAAGTCAATGGAATGTTTTTTATTTAAAAGATTTATTGTTTCTATAATGTAATAAACAGAAATCACATCAAAGGTAGGTAAAGATAGCAGTTTCAAGCTTCTGAAAATTAGGATTTCAGAGAGTTACAAGTTGTGTAACCCTGATTTTGTGTCATTCATATATACACCTGTGTAATAATACACACCTTTGTTTTTCAGGAGGGAGTTGAGAGAAATTCTGCTTTGTGCAAGCATTGGGCAACTTAAATATTGCTTCTGCTGCCCCCTTAAACACACTGTAGCTCTGAAAGTAAATAAGGCTTAACAAATTAAACCACTGCTCCAAGTTCTTCCTCTGCTATGTGGTATCTAAGTTTTATCTTCTCACTTGTAATGTTTATGCTATGAAATTACATCCATCATTAAGACTACCGATGAATTACTTCATGAAGTCCTTCCTGAGCCTGTAGTTCAAGACTATGTCTATTTAAGAAATAAAATGAAGAACTCTGCATGCTTTTTGTTACACTAGATTTGGGAGGTTTCAAAGATGCTGAAAAGATACTTCTTAATAAGCTGCAGTGTGAATTCCATGAATTGTCCTCTAAGAAAACTATGCTACTATTGAAAATTTCCTCTTGAGCTCGCAGTACACTAATCATGCAGGTGCTTTTTAGTTCATATGGTTTCACATTATCAAACATTTCCAAGTATTTTATCTGTTTTAGGAGATTGTGATACATAGAAGTCATGAGGCATAGCCTTTGTGACCACCATTGCTAGCTAGTAGCCAGCCCACACTATGTATATAAGGCTGAATATGTCTGGTTTTGGCAACACAGCATACTCAGAATTGAGTGAGATTATATTTGAAGAATTCCTTATATTTGAAGAATATAAGGAAAAGCTTCTTTCCTTTGAGGGTGCCAGAACCCTGGAGCAGGCTGCCCAGAGGAGTTGTGGAGTCTTCTTCTTTGGAGACTTTCAAAACCTGCATGAACATGATTCTGGGCAACCTGCTCTGGGTCACCCTGCTTTAGCAGGGAGTTGGAGTAGACGCTATCCAGAGGTCCCTTCCAACCCCCACCATGCTGGGATTCTGGGAGTCTGTGAACCTGCTTTTATTTTGCATGCATAAAAGCAGTGTTCACCTTCTGTTTGCAGCAGAAATCATTGTGGAATTAAATAAAATTTCAAAGGGAAAACATTTTCCTTTTAAAACTGGAAAATTTCCCAAGAGGGATATACAGAAAAAAACATGTGATTCTGTAGAATCCGTTTTCTAAGAACATGGTTAACTAGACCAGCACCACATGATGCTGTCTTTTTGTTCTATGTTTAATTTTTTTGCTCTAGTACAATAATGTCCTGATCTATAAGTACTGAATAATATCACTGATGCTCTTGAGACTTAGAATCCCTGTTACTTACAGCTTTGGTTTAGCCAGTACGGGAGGGGGTTCCTTGGATGGCGATGTCGGCTCTGGTATTCTCATTGGCTGTCCATTTATCCTCTCTTGGAAAGAGTTGGGTCTGTTTTGGTTTGCAGTGCCAGGCCCACCCTCTGATGGTGATTCACTTCCTTGATCATCTTCAGGCAACTTGAAGTGCACACGGAGACCTATCTTGGAACTTGATCTAGGTTCATTGTGGTTCACAAGAACTCCTTCAAGTTTAGGTTTGGAAGTCTGGTTTACTGCATGATGGGAAGGAGTACGTTGGGGAAGTTGATGTTCAGCAGCAATTAAGTTGATTGAGCTCATTGTGTGAAGGGTAGCAGCATTACTGTTTTCTTCAGATGCTGAAATAGCAAATACCAGCCTTTTGGTGATGTGTAAACACCACAAATTATAGAGAAATGAAAAAAGTTACAGTTGGAAAAACTCACTGTTTTTCCAACTCCTTCCATCTGTTGGACTGAGTTGTTTGACTGCTTTTGTTTAACAACAAAGTCCCTTAAGAAAGGAATATTGTAAAGGCAGGGGGAAAAGAGACACAAGTCTAGTTTGGAAGATCCATCAGTGGTCTTCAGCCATGTCCCCCGTGAATTCCACTAGCATCTTTGAAGCACAAACTTCCTTTTTAGAGAATGCTTCAACTTTTTAGTTAGGAAGAACACTGCCAGAACTTGAGCTGAATTGGAGTCAGCAGTGCACTATGCTTTTATGTACTGTTCTTTGCTCATCTCACTGCTTAGTGCATTGGCAGCAGAAATCATGTAGGCAGTATAAAAGAATCTGTTTTGACGTTTCCTCCTTTGGGCTCTACACCAAAGGGTTATTGAAACAGCAAACTAGACAGTCCATAGAGATTCAAAAAATGGCTGTTTGCCTGCATCTTGAGGTCAGCAGGAGTTGTGGTTTTGGAAGGGTTGTGTGGGATTGATTCACTAATTTTACTTATTCCTTCATCTTTCTAATAGGGGAAGGATGCTTGGAAAAGACCTAGCAATCCATATGTTTGAGAAGCAGCCTGGACTGCAGAGCACAGTAGCCTGCTCTGTATTTACTAGCAAGCAAAGCACAGTACCAAACTCTTACCTTTGACAGTTAGACGAGCTGTACTAGATACTGTGCCATACTTGTTGCTTGCAGTGCAGGTGAAACTGCCTGAGTCTTCTGAAAACACTTCAGCAATAACCAGAGTACAAATTTCCTCTGCAAAGCATCAGAACAGTATTACTACTTGAAGTGAATGTGCATTGAAGAAACACACAAAGCCTTGACTACTCTCATAGACATTTCCTTAAGGATTTCCACCTCGCTCAGTTTGATTTTAGTTTCATCAGTATTATCAGTTTTGGCAGCCTTTGTGTGCAGCAGCTGTTATCAGCATTGTCTGCAGCAACTGGTACCCTCTGTGCTCCAGCATGCCCAACGAAACTGAAGAACAGGTGTCAGCAGTGTTTGGAAAACATTAGAAAATGTGTTCCTAATCATGTGAAGTACAGACTTCCTCTCTGAAAAGCTTAAAATTTAATTTGGAGAAATATAGCGTAGCCTACACTCACAACTCAGATCTATGTATTTTTATGTTTTTGGTGGTTGAAAGATTATTTATAACTCAGTGGGAACAATTCAAGTGGAGTCCATCTGTAAGGTGAAGAAATCTCAAACACATACATATAGGCTGGGATTTTCTGAAAGTACCAGTGCAGATTTGGAGATAGAGGGGATTGTGCTAATTGTGCTTATAGAAAATTGCCTTTCCACTTCTTTGTGGAGAAGACAAACGGGCACTAAAACTGTGCTAGCAAAATTATACTAGCAAGAATTAAATTGTATCTTGAAAAGTCAGTCTGGGGTTATGACTTTCCTGCCTGACCAGTATCTGACTTGTCCAGGCAGCTAATAAATACCTATGGTGATGGGATTTTGAATCTTTTGTGTGGCTAGGTAGCTGGGATGAGGAGGGAGAGTAGCATCTGAAGTGTATTGAAACATGGCTGATAGCATTTTTTGAACTAGTCAGTGGCTATTTTGCAATCATTTTGCAAGAAATTTTCCTAAAGCTCTACAGGATTAATATTTTATGAGCGTTTCTGGAGAAGACCACACCACACTTAAACATGATTGTTTCATGTTATCATGGGAAAATCTAGTAGCAACAAAGAGATTATTTTCTAACAACTACAGGGGAATAATAATTTATTATACTACTAGGATTATAGAACTAGTTTAAGGCATTACAGTATCTGGTTTATAGTACTTGGATTTGCCAACCACTGCGTGCATGGAAATCCAGATTCCTTCTGAATGAGCAGCAGGTGATGAGGCAGTGACAACTGCACCCAGCTGATTGACCCTCTAAAAACTGCTTCACGTTACTCAGCAGTGATGCCACTGGACAGTAAAGGAACAGCATCGGTGGGTTCTGGTAGGAGCTCCATTTATTCATTCCTCAGTCTCAGCAAGAGACATTGCAAAGAGACGGATTCTCTTTCAAGACACTTTTGGGAGTAAAAAGCTTCTAACAGGGAAAGGAGAAGAGTTACAGAAGTTTATATTTCATAAGAATTAATACTCCTTTGGCATTTTTGGGTCTTAAGAAGGGCAGCTTTCTATTTTTAATAGTGAAAAGCATAACAGGGAGAGTGAGCATCTCATGGGGAAGTAATAAAAATCTATAAGGCTTTTTTGTTCATGTTATGCAGAGTAGCCTACATTCCACTCTGACCCTTGAAATTAGCAAATCCAGCCACTTTTATAGGTTTTGCTGATATCAGGGGTGGGACACCTGATGTGTTACTCTCATATTACGCTGGTAGGGAGCAAAGGGAATGGCTGACATGGCTAAACATCTGATGCAATGTTCCCTAACTGGTCAGCTAGATAAAAATAGCTCAGCCCTACATCATCTGGTATCCTCCTGAACCTCAGATATACAGAGGATCCTCATACATTAATTTTGCTAATCTTTAGCTCATAAGGTGCTAACATTTAGGTCCTAAGCTAGAACTGGGTCAAAGCAGAACAGAAACATATTCTTCAAAAGCGATAGAATTAATACAAATTACATGTTTATGGAACAGTCTACAGTGAAATGCATCTCACTAGTAGCTACAGAATGTGGCAAAAATAAGAAAGTATGTTAATTAAATTATGGAGTTTAAATAATTAATATTCTGTGAAGTTAAATCACCACATTTGTATAATCAAAAAGATATGAGCCTTTTGATGATTCTCACCTGGTTCAGCCATTGATCGTGGTTCTGAAGGGAAGAAGAGCAGAATTAGTAGATTGAATATACTGACTTTTGCCAATATTTTTTTTCCCTTAAACACTAAATATGAAGATTGATCTTGTCAATATGATGGAATGCTCCTTTTGATCCAGTTTTCTGTTTAAGGTGTGGTGGAGATAGCCAGGCCTTGTACTCAATGGTATGTCAAATCCACTGAATAGCATGAACACGTATGAACGATTTTGAGAAGGTATAAATAGGAAATACATTTGAAAGAAGTATTTTTTGGAAACATAATACTACTTTATTGTGTTTTGAACACAATTTCTGAAATCATTTCACAGATGAAATCAAGTTATGATAAGACACGGTTTCATTTAGGTTTAGTTTAGTGTGGTATTTGCATTGAGTTTTAGCAGTTTTAGCATTCCGATGACTTACGATGTTTTGACTGCATTTGAATATTGAACTATATGTTTATAACCTGTCATGTATCATGTGCACACACATGCATGTGGAAGCATGCTATTGTGCACATCAGGTTACTTTTGTGGATGAATAAGCAATCCACTGCTCATAAGCACTATTATAATAGCACGTGACTAAAAGGTGAGGGATTTCTGGACAGTGGAACTCAACATAAATGATGCAAACCCAAAGTCAAACAGCAGAAATAGGACTAAATTAGAAAAGGACATTGAAATGGCAAAGGGATCAAAGCAGAAGGCAGAACAATTCAGTAGTCTCAGGAATCTCAGGCAAATTCTACTTGTGAATATGTTGTTCAATTCATCCACAGTTTTGGCTTCTGGAACCCAGATTTATTGCCATAAATATGGCTTATGTAGTTCTTACCATTGTAATAGGAAATTCAAGGTGTTACTATGTGAGCAATTTTGTTGCTTGCCTGTATTTTCTTAGACACAACATTTCCACGCAAGAAACATACTTTTCTGTAATATCCTAAAATCTGGCGAATCTTCTATCAGTGTTCCTTCTCTATACCATTCAACCTTGGGGGAAGGAGCTCCTTTTACCCGACATTCAAAGACAACAAGCTGCCCCTCAGAAGCTGAAATATCCTGTAACATCTAATAGAGAAAATGAATAGACAGTCAGTAAATGTCTCCTTGGTCTGGAAGTAATACTGATTTCAGTAAGATTTCATAAAGCCACTTAAAATCCTTGAATGGCTTAAGAGATGCATGATTTCTTTTTTTATCTTTCAAAGCTAGAAATTTTTTGGTATCTCTCCATACAATTAATTGACCTCTTTAGTTTTCAAAGATGTCGTAGAACAAATTACCTTTGTAAATACAGGAGCAGCAATTATAGGTCTTCCATCCAGTCCTTGCAAATAGTTAGTGGGGCTTTGAGCCTGTAGATTGCAAAATATCATATGAAGATGTTTAGGTGCACAAAGGTTATTTTTCTATATACAGGAGAAACGTGATTTTGAAAGGACACAAAAGAGATCTTTGTGGGCAAAGTCCAAAGCAAAATACTTAATGCAACAAATAAAAGTTGCTCTGTTGTAGACACCTGCTAATGATCGTCCTGGATGGGTTACTGTCTGAGCAATGAAGATGCTGTTACTGCCTTATTGAGTTAATCATGGGCAGGAAAACTTCCCTGCAGTGTATTGTAACATCTTTCATTAATTCTTCACTGAGTGGAATCTATGTAGGCTCCTGGGTGGTAGTTTCCTTTTAAAAATTCTTAATTACAAAATATATATGTGGAAAAGTAAAGTCCAGTCATGTTCATGATTGCTACTGTAATTCTCCTTTACCAAGCCAAATTTACAGAGGTGGAATTGATCCTACTCAGTGAAACTGGAATGAAATTTTTCTTCTCCTGGGAAAGCTTCTTATATAATTTAATTAACAGAGTTTTTAATTTTAGTGAAATAGAAACTGCCTCCAAACAGCAGAATTAGTAAGTCAGTATCTCCATTAACACAGCCAAATTTTATAGATTATGTCTTATAAGCTAACAAGATAAAAAGTGGTAATTTTTGAGATAACTAACACTCTCGATTTGGGCAACTTCTGTCAAAATGGCAAAATGCCACAAAGGCTTAGTTTTGTTTTCTTTGTGATTGAAAGTAAATGTGCATTACTTCAGCTATTCAGTATTTCTTTATTGGTTACCATCTAATTCTAGGCTGTCAACATTGAAAAGGCAGCATAAAGCGAGTTTCTCATTAACTTTTCAGTTTTAAGTAAATATGGGTTGTCTTTCTTATTAGGAAAGAATTCACAGTTAAAAATATTCTGATAGTTTGCAACAAAGAGGACTCAAAATGCATGCTCAAAATAATTAGAAACTCTTTGATTTGGATATTAAAATGTCATAAGTAAGCATCTCTACATACAAAAAAACCCATAGTGATATAGCTTAAAATAAGTTTCATTGAAAGAAAATATTTTAAAGTGAGTTCTGTAGAAAGGGAGAGGAAAAAGCTACAGGCTGCCACTATTGGAGGTGAATGAATCAGTCAGCAATGTGAAGAGAGCAGTGAGTTGAGCTCCACACCCAAGTGCCCTTCATGGCACGCGGTCTCTGACCTGCTGGAGCGCACACGGATTCCTGCCACTGGCTGAGCTAGCAGCAGCTGCTCCTTCTGCTCACCACCACAGAGAACCTCTAACCTGGGCATGAAAGGCCCCCTTCCCTTTGCCAGGTGCTAAAGGTCATCGAGGAGGCAGGAGAACTCTTCTGTGTACACAACTACTGTACAGCTGTAAGGTTCAAAGCTCAAATTCAACAGCAAAGCAAAAACTAGAAAATTTGGGGGTTCTGAGTCACAAGGTGTAGAAGAAACACCTTTTTAAGAACTTGATTTTGGTCCTTGAAATTCACCATATTGTCTCTCCTACCTGATTAACTGGTGTTGACACAGACTGGACAGGTACAGACACTGGCTGAACCATGGCAGATGGTGCCTTGGAGGTTTCTTGATGCTTGGTTGCAGTTCTGACGGCAGGAGATGCTGCATTCAAGGAGGTATCAGCTGGCTTTGGTTTGCTGTGGAATATTAACCAAAAAACAAGTTCTCTAATTGGAGGCTAGAGCTATGTGTGTGCCCCTTAGTTAGGTCTGTTCCAGCTACATGTCAACCCCAGCCTCATGTCTGGGATTGAATCCCAATTGATCTAAACTGATACATACTCCTAAGTAAACTGCTTTTTCTAAGCATCAGGCTTCATCTCTTGCCACTCTAATCTCTCGTACTTGGTTCTGTTACACCAAATGTAAGGAATGGCCTGGATTAACCCAATTGTAGCTTGAAAGCTGCTGTTACCAGCTCTGAGGTGCATGAGAGAGAAATGCTAGTTTCTCAGAGGACAGTGCTAGTTTCTCTTTCACTTCTCCCTGAGCTTGTGTGAAGAACTGGGCATAGAAGATAGTGAAAATGCATGGTCTGCTTGAATACAGATTCAATAATTTACTGCTGAAAAATTAAAAGAGAGATATGCTTTCTGACCAACATATGTTGTGTCAGGACGTGTACAGGTTGGCACCTCTTCACTTCTTCTAGGTTGTGTCTATATGGAAGTAAAAGAATTTACCCTATTTATTTTTGTTGCTAAGTAAAATAATGCAGACAATGAGGAGATGGTCTTTTTATTCAGTTTGAGGTATGCATTGGCTGCTCTGGAATGTACTACAGGTGCCCCCAGGAAAGCCTGCCTTCAAACCAGAGGAAACCTTACTCAGAATGAATGTACATTTGTTGAGATCACTGATTTCTCTTTTGCAATGGTGAACTTGTTTTGTACTTGTTCTTATATTAATTCCCTTCAATTACAGGTGTTCAGATGCGCTAGAACTGGAAGCTAAGAAAAAATGAAGACACTCTGATTATACCCAAACCTGATCTTTCATAATTCTGTCATTTGAGGACATCCCGCCACAATGTCCAAGCAGCATTCTTTTGTTTTTCCAAGAAACACAGAATACAACACATTACTTCAAAATTTAACGAGGTAAGGAACTTAGAGATGCCATCAAGTGATCAGAATCACGTTCACACTACATTAACACCTAATAAGATGAATAAAAAAAAAACCATTATGCCTAAGATGCTTGCAAAAGTCTGAGCTAGAACTATGAAAAACTTAGTAACTTCTCCCAAAACCTCTGAGATCTTCTTGATCTGAAGTTTTCTGTAAAACCCTTACATTTATCAGAGTCCATAAACCAATCCAATCTGGGGTATTCTATCACTTTGAAGTAAAATCACCTAAGACAGGATTTGCTGTCAGCCTGGGGTCTTCGGTCAAACACACTACAGTGTTCTCTGTTTGCATTGTAAAAGAAAATTATATTCCTAATGCAGATAACTCTCTTTAACAACTAGTAAAAAAAACTCTAAGATGCATAAATCTTAAAAATTTAAATTTTCTCTTTATAAAGCACTGCTTGCTTTTGGGGTTAAATTAATGCATACAAAGGAATTAAAAATAAAAGATTCATTGTTTTATTTTTCAGCCAGTCTGACTTCATTTCCATTTAATAGAAAGACCTTGATTCAGGAAAAATATAGATATTAACAGCATTGGATCAGGTTCTAAATGCACAGGAAATGGATTTCATTTAGGAAAAATTTTTTTTTTCTCCAGGTTTTAGATTACATCTGACACCTCTTTCTTTTTATAGTTAAGTAGTCTTTTATACCTATCATTTCAGTTTACACTGGTTCATTAACTAGATGATCTTTAAGGTCCCTTCCAACCCAAGCCACTCTATGATATGATTCTATGATATGTTTTAATTTCCTTATCTTAAATCTAAATAATCCATGTATAGCCATCTTCTGCTGAAAACTTCATGACGTACCATACTTTCCTATGAGAAATTTTACTACACTGTTTCTCCAAGTCAGACACTTAAATCAGCATTTAAGTTGGATCTAGTTAAATGGCATCTGGTTTAGTGAATTAATTTTAGTAGTTTGATCTTTAAGGTAACATATTTCTTCTTATGTTTGTATTTAATATTAATGTTTCAATTCTTAAGCTGAAGTTGAAGAATTCAACTTAAGATCTTGAAGAACATGAACACTACACAAGCAAATGTGTATTTCTTCCATGCTATTTGTAAAGTAAACAAACACTCAAACAAAACCCAACTAAGCCTAATGTGTTGGAAGTTGCAAAATATTAATGGGAATGGAAATGTCTGAACTTGTGGGTATTTTAACTGTAGGAAATATGAAACATGTAATTGATTTTAAACTTACTGATCCATTTCGTCTTTGATGATTTCACCTTCAGAGTCAGAAGAAGAGACTCCTATGAAAAAGAAAAAAAAAAAACAAAACCAAAAACATAGCAAAGGCATTTTTGAAGACGTTTATCTATGAATGATAGACACCTTTATTCAGATTTCCTTTAGAGCATTCTAAGAGAATATACTATAAAGCTATGCCAAAACAAGGGATCACATTGCAGAAGAGATCACAAGGCAGAAATGGGATGAGGTGCAATTGAAATGAGGAAAAGAGCATCCAAGAGTGAATGTACACCTGGTTCTTCCTTGGGTCCTCTTTAAAATGCCACTAGTATGATTTAGTCTGCAATTGCTGTTATGAATCAATTAAGAACTTTTTTTTTCTCAGACACCTGATACTATCTGTTTAAAAAAAAAATACAAAACCCAACAAACAACAGGGAAACACAGAACACCTGAAATCATAACTATTACTCTTAAACTAGTGTCTTGTTGCACAGTCTGGAGAAGGCACTAGCTCTGTTTACTAAGAGCTGTCTTACTGAGACATTTTACAGTTCTGATTCAGCCTTCACTGCATTTGGAATTTGCATTTTCTCTGCAGTTCCTGCCAGGGAGCATCTCCATCAGCCATGGCTTCTGTCCAACATCCACGAGTTAGGTAAAAGCAGGCCTTGGCCCCAGTCTCAAGAGCTAGTAAACCCCTGCCAGGCACAGACATCTCCCAGTAATGTCAGGGGCAGTGCAGATACTAAAAAAGGCTTCGTCCTTTCACTGTCAGATTAGAGATGTGAAAGAAGAATAACAGTAGAGCAAAATTAACCTTGTATTAAGCAGGGTAGTTACTTTTATTTATGAATGGTCCCACTGTTGTCAGTGATAGACCTCACAATGTGTTTCTCTAAATGAGAAATGGGAAAAAAAAGGGAAAAGAAAAGAAAACCAGTCAATGTGTTTATTTTCAATTTGTAATCTTGTTAACACAATGATGGATGCAATTTAAAACCTTATCCAAAAAAGTGTTAAAAAGAAATAAACAGACCTCTCTTAAGCCAAGTAGGATATATTAAAAAGCATAAGGAGAAAGAAAAGAGACCTAAATTGGCATACATATATATCCTGTTTTATTTACAGCATCTGTTGTGCAGGCAAAATATCAAATTGCTGGCATATTTTTTCTGCTTACTACCTCCCAATAATGGGTTAGAATGAAGTTATCCTATATTCAATTTGTAATGATGACTGTAGGGGAAATGGATTAATAAGAATTAGACAAAAGTTTAGGTTCTTATATTTCTGTAGAGTGCCACAGAAAAAAATACAAGGTTGCATCAGAATCTGAATATTTCTAGAGTCTGATCTGGCCATGAGATACAGAAAATCTCTGGGAAGCAACACAGTAAAATTATATGTAAAAGTGAGTCACTTTCTGAAGGGTAGACTACAGAGAAATAACAAAAATTAATAATGACAGAAAGTGTTGACTCTCTGCTACATATTTTTCTGTGACAAATCTCTTGCACAGTTAACATGCAAAATACATAATTATATCTTATTCCTGCATGACCAAATTCTGCAGCAATACTAATATTACCTTCTATGTATATCTCTGCAGAAGTGGAGTCTGTGCCATAAATGTTTGAAGCAAAGCACGAGTAACGTCCTGTATCCTCCTCAAAAGCTTCAACAATAACCAATGAGTGTCGATCACCTGTCTGGATAATTTGAATGTCTGGTGAGTTTTCAAGCTCCTTCCCTTCACAGTACCACCTGCAAAGCAAACAATATTGTGTATTAATGCAAACGACTTGACAACTAGAATGACAATGTTCAAAGTCTTTCTGATGATAAAACGGGTGGGGTTTAGCCTGAAGATTCTGAGAGCACTGCTGACAAGTGTTGAATCAATAGTCAGAGAAAAAAAATTTATGATTTTCATAAGATTCAATTACAGCAAATAATAGAGCTCGTTTCTTTGCCATATTTAAACGTGCTAACAAACTAGTTTATGTGACTCTAGCACATACTTACTCTTCTTGATATATACAGATTTCAGTATTAGAGTAGAAAAGCTCTGAATTTGGAAGGCTGTTGGTCCAGCTCTGAATTTCTCTTGAGACACATTCAGATCTCTATTGTGGTTTAAACTGTAGCAAAAAACCCCAACCCTAAGTCGACAAATTTACCTGAAACTTTTGATGCCAAAATTCACGTTGCTTCAGAATGTGACTGAAATTTACTATAATGTTACTCTTTGTTTTGTCATATATTTAAGACAATCTGCTTTTTATAAAGGATGGCATAAATGTATCACAAGGAGAGAGAAGCAATCTGTTACAGTATAGAGGCCCTTCCTTACAGGGACATGGCCGGTGAAACAGCTGGACCTTGAATTTTTTCTGCATCATATTGCTGTGTTTCACTTTCAAACCCAGCTAGACATCCAAGAATATAATGGGCCCTTCAGAGACTTCACTCTCATCTAAGGCGTTCCTCAGTCCCTCAGTATTCAAAAGGTTTGTTTCAGTAGAAAATGCAGGAATCCAAGCAAAAGTGAAAGCAGGACCTGAAAATACAGCTCCATAGGATGTGTTAATGACAGTAGCCATCAGCTCAACCTGAGAGTTAGTAGGAGGGGAGAGCAGACCTGATTGCTATTGCTTGATAATATGGAAGAGACAACAGAAAGAAAAGCAGGTTGATTTGCAGAAAAGATTCACATTTAGTAAGACAATCTAGGTTATATAGAGAAGGTGTAGTACTATGTATAGGGATTCAGAATTAAATCTTTGTGGTAATACTCAGAAATACTTGTATTTTTAGATAACCAGCTAAGTCTGAAAAGTCAAACTAAAGTGCATTCATCTTCACTGTAACTTTTCTCAGAAATATAGATAGGTATGAAACTCCACAAAAATACTTGTATTTTCTGTTTACTGCTGGTTTCTTAACTATGTATGGTTGATTAAATCATCCTGTGCATGTTTGGTGGAGGTTGTCATACTGATAATATTTTTTATTTACTTGATTTTAAAAAATAAGTGTTTCATCCATCTTTATAGAGTACTTTGGAAAAAGTACCTTCTAGCTTTTGTGTGCTTACAAATGCTATCAATGCAATGACAAACGTATTTGCTATTATATATTACAGCAAATAAGGTTAGTTGTGGAAAGTATAAGGATAAGGTTTTGGGTAATAAATTAGAATAAGTCATACTTCCTGGCTCATACTGTAAGGTACTTTTATACATTTCCATCTCAGATAATGTAGAAAAACAGTAACAAATTTGTTTAGACATTCAATTTTATTCACCTCTTGGAAGCACAACTTTTTTACAACTGTTAATGCTACAAACTGAGCATAATGAAACCCCAAATTTAATACGTTGGGGAGAAAAAAAAACAACCTATGAGACAGTCCACACAAATAGAAAATGATAATTAGTAAAAGTATTACGTGGAATTGAAAAAGGAACCTCAAAGGGACTGTGAGGTATGAAGGAGTACAGATCTGGAACTTAAATGCTGATGACATAGCTAAGAAGTAAACCATGCACTATTTGTGCTCCACCAGTCCTAGCTGTCCGACAGGGCTTTCTTAAAGTAGACAGGGTATTCCCCAGTCCACTTCCAGTTGCATGGTAGTGTAATCTGTAGCTGTACAGTCAACTGGCTTGAAAGTACAGCTTGGAAAGCGTACAGGTCTGCCTGTTATGGAGGGAAACTCCTGCACTGTAGATTGAATCATATTGCTTAACACAATTTCCCCTTTTAGAAAGTCAAACCTCTGCAGCTAGAGAGTGAGAACTTAAAAGTCTTCATTTGTGTCTACATCTGCTTATTAGCTTGAGCAGCTATGAAAAGCTGTTAAAGAGAATACCGATGTTCTAGAATTTGTTCTCATTTTCAGCAGCATCTTTTCAGAACATTAAAAAAAAGGCAAACCATTACACAAAATACTGTGCTATAATCACTAGTAAGATATAAGAACTCTTTCTATTAGTACTGATCAGCTTTTCCAGTTAAACTGTTGTGTTTGTGTAGAGATAAGTCTGCATTGCGTACCCTTGTGAGGCACAGTTCTAATTTTCTATAAGCAGATTTAAAAACACCATGTGCCTTATTTCTTCCACTTATTTTAGTGGTATGTGCAGTAGTATATATTCCATTAACGGACTCAAACAGACAGTGAAGCACAACTGATTTAATTCATTTATTTGCAGTTATTTTTTCCTTTGACTAGTCCAAAATCTGCAACATAAGTGATTTAAAACTTCAGGAATAAACTTCTCTTTGAAACCTGTGTTTACTTCTCCTATGTAGTGTATTCTTCAGCTGCTATTTTCACCATAATGTAGAATTATTTTGAGATTAAGCTGAGAAAAAGTGTGGTACATGTCTGTTATCTCTTCACAATCCTTATAAATGAAAAACAATTATCTAATGTGAACTTAAGCTTTATGTAAATGTTTGGTATGGCCAAAGGTTTGTTGCTTGCTTATGACAAAAATTCCTTGCTTATTAACATTTTATTTTATTCTTACCATAAAAATGTTTTACGTGGTAGCAATGAAATGTCAGTTCCAAGGGGAGTTCTGACATTGAGATATGTGGCATGACTGGAGTAGCAATACTCTCTGCCACTGACATTTCAGTCCTGCCATGAATTCATCATACAAGGCAGGTTCACATTAAGCACAAGCAGTGTCATCCACTGTGCCAAATTCATACTGGGTCTTAATCCATTGACTTGACTGGAGTTGCATGTAAAAGAAGTTTGGCTCTCTAGACTTTAAGCAATAAAAGAGATAAATGCTTTCATTAGGCAGCCAGGTGATCAGTCTTAATCAGTCTTAGGTGACTTCAGAGCCTTTAAAAATCTGTGATTAGTTGTAGATCTAGTCTCCTTAAACAAAGCAGCACTAAACTGTACTTCTTAAGCTTTGTATGCCTGTGTTAAAGAATGTGTTCATGGAAACCTTATGACATACAGCCCGTTTTTAGAACATCAAATCCTCATGACACTTCCAGGATAGCTGTGTATGCCAAATCATGCAATGTGATTCATAAGTAAAATTAACCTAGGAGTGATGTGCCAAACAGTTTGGAAAACTGTAGGCACCTCTGAACTTGGAATAAGGAATTCTCTCCTCATGGAGAAGAGTGAATGCCACACTTATCATTACTCATATAGAAACAGAGCTGTAGAAGGAAGCATGAGGAGGAGGTCATCAAAACCTTTAACACTTTGGAAATATGCTGCACACTTCTCTTAAACGCTTATATCTAACCTGCAGTATAGTTAGAGTAATCAATCATTAATTGTAGTGGTGCTCTTTAATTGCAAACTAACATTTGAGAGAGCTAGAGGCCCATGTACCATATCTCAGTCTTTGTCTCTTCTCTGATATTCAGCTGATGATACTGAAAAATGGGCAACACTTCCCTGTAACCTCTCCTGGGACAGGTAGGCTGAGCCAGCGGCCTCTGTCCCGCGGGCGTGTTACGTTAAGGCTGAGTTATCTTAAAAAGCAGATGGTCAGGTCCACCTGTATTCAGACAAGCAGGATTTAGCTTTCCATATACTGATATTTCAAACCAGTTTCTAGTTTCTTCTCTTGCTTGACAGTTTTCTGTCCCTCAGTGAACCCTTCTATACACCAGATAGTTACCTACCAAGCCTGTCAATTATACTGCTTTATCCTTACCAGTGATATTTTGACCCTAATCCATCATGAATGTCATTTACACCATTTCTTACATCTTCAAATTAGTTTTTCATTCTTACTTTCAAATATGGTCTCTGTCCATCATATTTTCCAGTTCATTCCTGTGATCACCTTCTTTCTAAATCTTCTGTCTCTTAATTTCTCTCTTATAATCACCATTACATCAGTTTAACCACCTGATTGTTCCTAGTGTTGACTGAGAAACTGCAATACAGAGCTTGTTGAATCTTGTTCTTGTTTCACAATGCTCTGGGTTCCCATGATACCACTTCTACATCATAAGTGTTTAAGTTATAAACATTATTAGTAACTTGGGATTCCTTTCTATGGTTAGGAAGTGCATTTCAGGTCAAAGGACACAGGTAAGCATGTATTAGCACACTTGTGTCCAAAAGAGGCCCAAAGGAGGCTTGTTTACTGAGCTTGGTCATTCAGCTAAGCTGGAGGAAGAAGACATCATGCCTTAAAGCCACTCAATGTCAAGCTTTCTTTTATCAGTTGCTACCTTGCCAGTTAGTCCTTCCCTGGGACTACTGATTTTTGTATCTCTCTTGCTTATCTGTTACAGTTCTTCTTTCCTTGCCCAGCTCCACAGATACTGAATGAAGTCACCAGAAACCTCTGAAAACTGTTACCCTCAAAGCAACAGGGTTGCAGTTCTGAGCTCAGTTCTGAACACAGTTCCATGACTATGGCCAACAAGATGCTCCCTCCACTAATTTGGAATATTGGAATCTGCCCAGCAGATCAAAGACAAGAACTATGTTTAGTGAAAAAAACCCTTCATTCTCATGGTCCCCATGGTTAATGGAACACATACCCTGATGTACATTATGTCTTCTGGTTTCCTTTTGCCATAGCAGTGAGTAAAAAGGCCATGGTCACCGGCAGCACATGAGCATTTATCACTCAGGCAAATGAATCTTTTTACAGTCTTTCTGAGTGTTACTCCTATAAATTGGTGGAGTTGAAAGAATCTTGGATGAGTAGGATGAAAGTTTTGTTAACAAATAGTTATGATCAGGAAACTCTGTTCAAGAAGCAAACATTCCCAGCTTTCTCCTTAAAACAGCACATACATACACACACAGAGAAACACATTGGGAGAGAGAGTTCAAAATTGCCCCCTTGTGATTTATCTTTTATTTGTTAGTTTAAATTGTGAAACTGGAATCTGAGCCTGATCTTTTTCTTGAGCTTGACTGCTTGGTATCAATTTTCCCTATGGGTCTTCTTTCTCCCTGTCCCTGCTTCCCTTGGCTTAAATTACAAATAGTCCTCATCCAATTCTGTGGAATCAAGCAGTCCCTGAATTGGGTACACAGGCATCCTAGCCATCCCTGGATACTCCATGGGATGAGTCATTGTTCCTGGGTTCTCTGATATGCCTTTGTGAGGCTTCAGTGACTTTATGGTGTCAGCTTCTAATTCAGATAGTTGTTAAACACCTAAACCTAGATGGCATGAACACTTTGTCAGTTTTATGTGCATGCCAGTGGCATGGGCATGATGTGTTGTTGTGGCCTTCTGGAGAAAAACATAAAATCAACATTGTGTGCCAGAGTACATGTCTCTAAACAAGCAATTCAGTGTTCACCTGTAATGAAAGCAGTCCAGACTGAGTTTGTGTATGAGTCTGTATACACAAGAGAAGATTATTTCAGTTGTTTTCTTTGTATTCCAAACTATGAATAATGAGAGAAAAACCCAAACAGTTCTCATGTCCATGGATCCTACTAACATTTTAAATATAAAAAAAGATTTATCAGGGCAAGTGTCTGAAGAAGTAAGTCTCAAAGTCTTCATAAGCAAGAAAAGTCTTCCCAAGCTGTTTCTAATATCTAGGGGAGGACGATATTCCCTGTCTGTTTTCTGTCAACCCCCCCAAATTTCTGGCACTGTTTTCTCTTTTAATCAGACTCCTCTGTGAATTTAAGGACTGAACACAATACAACATTTATAATGGCATAAGTTCCATCATGAGAATGCCTAAAAATTGTTAATTAAAGCAGTGAGTTTAGATAATAAGCATAGTAGAAAGCACATTTTTCCCAAATGAGTGTTTTTTTCTCCAGCTTTAGAACCGATTCCTCTTCTACAAACAAACAATTTAGTACTTTGGAAATTCACATTCCTGTCATGGACGAGAGACCCTGTGTGGCACCGTGGATCAAGGCCTTGTTAGGGACTGAGAAACTACTGAAAGCACTACTGGGTCAAAATGGTCTGGCAGTCACAGTTCAGTCTTCATGACAAGGCTGTCCATAACAAGAGGATTCATTTGCAGATCCTTATTGCTATGTACTTAATA
The DNA here is from genome assembly GCF_000691845.1 of Merops nubicus. NCBI lineage: Eukaryota > Metazoa > Chordata > Aves > Coraciiformes > Meropidae > Merops > Merops nubicus. The sequence continues at coordinate 15,452 of NW_008585414.1, read as the reverse complement.
GTGCATTGTAAAATCTTCCTTCTGAAAAACTAGCAACTGGTGTGCCAAAAATCCAAAGGAGTGGAAGACAAAGATTCTTTACCACAAAGATCTTTGGACCTTCCGTTTTTGGACATTGAGATGGTTTTCATTTGATGATTGTGCCTATTAGTTCAGGGAGAAAGATGATAAAAGGTGTTGACTGCAGTAGGAGTGGTAGTAGTGCTGTACTCGGCATTGGCAGAATGTACAAGGAGGACAGTGAGCTGACAATTGGAAAAAGTGGACCATCTGTGAAGCTCAGAGTCTTTTAATTAGATGCTGAAGACGCAAGTAGTTCTTTTTAATGTTTAGGAAAACACACAGATTTCTAAAATGCCTGTAAAAAGATAGGCAACCATCTAGACTAAGGGTATCTATTTATGATACTGCAGATACGAGGATGCAAGTATTATGTCTCAGAAGGTGGATAGTTTTCCTTTCTATTGGATTGGTACAGTCCCAGCAAAGGAAATAGAATTCCACCCCTGTGAGTGAGAGGTAAATTTGATTAATGAGCTCTATACGAACAAATTTAGATCTAGGATGCTGATGAGATCTAAGGATTTTCAAGATAAATATGAAAGTTATTATAATCTGTTTCTTATTCCACTGATGTAATTGATGAATAAAGTGTAGCTTTTTCACATTTCCTTTCATCTCCAGTGATCTTTGCAAATGTTACTTGTTCAGCTTTCAAAATCCTCATAGATATAGGTCCAAATGGAAGCATCAGAATTAGCAGGCTAGTCACACAACATGACTAAGTATCAATTAATAAAAGGGTCTTATATTTGCTAAAACAGAAGTGTTTTTTCTAAGGTTACAGCGGAATAATTGTCAGAATCTGAAATAGAACTGAGCTCTTCCTGGTTATTTATGTAATGACTTAAATGAACTCCTTCCGCTCTGTTCACATATAGGTGATTTTGCTTTATAGGATCCTGTATAATAATCTCAAATACCTTCAGACATCAGTATGAGGTATCAAAGACATTGGTGTTTTTAACAGGTTTACACAGTTGGTCTTAATTTCCATAAAGACAACTAACTTTTCTCACTACAGAGTTAGCACTTTCTTTTCATTATGGAAGCACAGCATTTAAAAACTGTTCTTTAACATTCAAAGAAAGTAATGTGTCCCCAGATGTGTTGTCTTTAAAAAATAAGCAACCTTTTGTATGATTTAAAGAAAGACATTTTTTTCCTAGTCTGTTTTAATAACCAAAATCAAGAGACTTCTGCTACAGGTTACTGATATATATATGTAACAAAATATCTGGAAGGAATAAGACATACACCTACCATTACAGAAGTATAAAATGACAAGTGCAGAATATGTTTACCTGACTTCAGGTGCTGGGATTCCTACCACAATGCAGTCCAATTGCACTTTGGTTCCTTCAGGAACTTCCCTGCTCTTCAGTTTTTGAGTAAAGCGTGGTGGTTGTCCCATAGGCTCATCAGAACTTACAGATGCAGATTCTGACTCTGTTTTTAGCTCTGCACTCGTTAATTGATTGATCGATTCCAGGTTTGCTGCCTGTTGATCATCTATATGTTCAAACGTTTTCTCTGCTTTGTTTTCCAAGTCTTGAGGTACTGGAATGCAAAGTCGTTCTCTGTTTTCTGATGTGCTAGGTAGGCTAGAGCTACCTTTTTGAGCAAGCTTATTCTTAGACTCTATCCTGCTCCTGTAGTTTTTGCATGTTCGGGGTCTTATTCTTTCAGAATTGTGAGCTTTGAAAAGTGATGAAAGCTCCTCAATAAAATCTGCTGCCTTGTTCAGAAATTCCTTTTTTGATTCCGATTCAGAAGGGAGGTGTTGTTTCTTTAGATCTTGAGAGCTCCCTTTGGAACTGTTTGTATTTCTGACATGGTCCTGACAAAAGTCTGAGTGCAGGCCATTGTCCGATGTTTTCAAAGCTGTAGACTGGGCCATTTGTTTGCGTTTTCCTGTGTTTTTCAGCTGATCTGGGAGATGCTGTGAATGTGCCTGAAGCTCCTCCTGTTTAGTTTCCAGTGGATTCTGATCAATGGCTTGTCTTGCCAGGTTTACACTTTGATCTAGTTCTTCTTGGCTCAAAAAGGCAGAGAGATCTGGAAGGTCATCTTGGGCAGCTACCTCATCTGAATCACCAGAAGCGTTGCCGTAATGGAAATTATGAGAAGATGGTTCTGATCTGCTTCTTTCACTCTTCCCTTGATGTTTAGTTTCAGCTAAATAACTTTCTCTCAGAAGTTGAGATATTGAAGTTGAGGATTCTGAACTGTCGTCTTGCATGCTGCCAACAAAAAGGACAAATAGGACCACACCTTATCAACAGCAAATTTTTTGATTGCACACTATTACAGGCTTCTGAAAAGCAGAACACATTGTTCCAAGTGCATCTGTGTGCTGAATCTTAACTTTTAAGTATGGCCTTGTTTTACAGGCCTTCTTCTGTATATACTGCTGGAGATTCTATTGCCTTCACCCAGGAAAATTCATCCTTTATCACTTCCTGCCATTGGTAGCCTTACATAGCTAAAGCAACTGCCAGCATGGTAATTCAGACTTTGTTCCAGGCAAAATTTCACCTACAGAGCTATTAACTGAGTTTTGATGTTAAATCTTTATCTTTGCTGGTGTGTGTTTCACAGCTAAGAGTCAACCTCATCAGATAAACACTGACTATTTCAAGGACCGAAAGTTGTGAAAGTGTAACATACTTTTAAACTAAGTAAATTTTGCTTCAAAGACACTGTAGGAGTAAGTAAATGAACCCTCAAAAGCATTGGAGGGATGAGAGGAGGAAGGAAAGGGGGAGAGAAGAACAAAAATGTTCTATAATGACAATTTTTAATTTCAAATTCTTAAAGATAGTGCACTACATGAAGCAATAAAGATGCTAAATGTTCTAAACCTTCTTAAATTAAGCTTATTTATAATGAGCTATTTAAAGTAAGTAGAGAATTATGTCATTGTTTGATATGACCATCATTTGTAATATAGGCCTTTCAAAATCATTCTTATGTCATCCTGATTCTGAAAAAAATGTACCACAGATGGGGAGACTGTATCAGAAAGCCCATACTTAACCTGCATGCCTGATAAGCAATGCTCAAGTATCCTTTTGAATACTGAAGTTCTTCTGCATAATATTCTCCCTTTTATTTACACAAGAGCCATTATGAGCGTAGAGTGAGTCAGACATCCTATTTACACACTCATCTTAAGGTGGCTTAAATGTGAAGACAAATAAGACAAATACGCTTTGCAACCTTTCACAAACAGAAACAAGTGTGTGACTGTTTGCAGGATGGCTCTCAGAATATGCAGTGCAGTGTCTCTCTCCCATTTCATTTATGGGCTGGCAAGTCTTGCTGTGATGGGTTCAAATATTCCTACCCCAAGGTGTCTGATTTGTTGCACTGAAGGTTCTGTTCCTGTCTGGGCATGGAGAGAAGGAACACGTGTGCCCTCACCTCAGCCATTTCCATTTGTAGCCTTATGCAACAGCTTCAGTTGCCAGAGAAAGAGAAGAAAAGTAAAAATGGCATCGCTGATTTGAAAAACTTTCTGCTCTGCTAGCAGGACAGTTGTCCCTGGAAAAGGGCTGGTAAAAAGTAAATGAGATGGTAGTATCTCATAGTGCTGCAGTATTCTTCTTGGAATACAAGTATTGACCCTTATTTACAAAAAGGAGAGCTTCAGTTTAAACTGTTTATACTCTTCTTCAATGAATGAACATAAAGCTGTGGTATCTTGATAAGCATTTTGAGACCTTAGTTGCTCCACTTGAGGCACAATTGGTTACACTGAAATTCTTTTTTTTTAATGTAAGGTTTTGGCATTTTACATTTATTGATTTTGTTTGGTAATATGAAACAAGCAAAATCAGTAAGCCAACAAAGGCACCCAATAAGAATATTTGTAAGTTTGGGCATGTTCAAAAATGGTAAATAAAATGCTGTATAAATTATATGCTTCTAAGCACCCAATCTAGTCCCTGCAACTGAGCCAGGTTCCACAATACTAATTGAACACTTGGTGTTGAATTATCTGGCAGTGTTTCAGTGAAGCTGTGGCACACAAGAGAACATTGATTTGGGAAGCCCATATGAGATAGTGTTGTAGTTGTTTTGTGACTGGAGAGAGTATGTAATTTAACCTCTTAAGAGAACAAAGAGGCCTCCGTGCAGCTTGAAGTTCCTGCTCTATGGATACTACTTTTGCTTGCTCAGCTTTTACTTCTCAAACAGCTGCACAACCTTACTGAGGCTGAACGTGTTTAAGGGGTTGTATTATCTTGTTTATGTGCTGATAGCATACTACGTGCTGTGAAGGTCACAGCTAAAGCTACAGTTTCAGCTCTGAAGAGTTGAAATGCATTCTAACATAAGGAGTTTACAGCTGGGAAGACAAACATCACATGTGAATGAATTGCAGACCTAGAATACGGCAGTAACGTAGGACAAGTTTCCTCTAGACCTCCACCCCATGTGCTGCTGTGTATCTATTTTAGAAATGAAGGGAGGAAGCAGAGCCATAGCCAGCTCTTCTCTCTGCAACAAGCAGCTGGCTTAGCCTGCAAAAAGAGCATTGTGTGCTTTTAGTGGGATGCCAGAGAAGGTACATAGAGTCTCTCAGAATATCTCTGGAGGGATGCAGCTCCACCCTAACCTCTCTACATGTGGCTACGGTTAAATTATAACGCTCAGCTGTATGCATCTGTGTGTAGCTTTAGATGCTCCCGTGGAAGGCTGTATCCTACCTACTCAGAGAAGCATGTATTTGACATGGTTGCAAAATTTAGCTTGTTACATTTCTTGGCCACTCTTTCTGAAGCATGTCAGAATGGCACATCTTCATTTCATCTTAGTGTCTGTAAAGGTCATCAGAGCTGGAAAAAGATGATGCAAATCTTCAGAGAACACTGGCCACTCTAAGGGGGAAATGCAAGTAGGGAGATGATACTGTGTGATCAAAACCTGCCCCAGTCAAATGAAGTTAAAGAACTCCTATGATTATTTTGTTGATAGAGGGTATATGAAAGTCATCTGATCTGACTATTCAGGGTTTCATTTTCCTCTGTTGTACAGATATTGCTTAGTTTTCTCATTTGGTGCTATGTCCATTTCAACAGAAGTTGTTAACTCACAGTGCAGCTTTTTCTGCAGATAACCATAGCAAAGGAACTGGTTTTCACTACGTTTTTTTTGAGATTTTGTTCTGGGCCTTGTTTGTCTTCTAATCACCTTTTGAACAAAGCAGTGAGTGAAACACGAAAGAATTTCTGTTAATGTGAGAAATAATTTCTGCTAATTCCCTTACGGACTACTACTGCAGTAGGAGAAGATGTTCTCAAAGAAGATGTGTTGAGATTGACAAAATAGCTTTATGATTCTAGTCTGCAAAAAAAAAGTCTAGTGAAGAAGCCATTGTCTGATTGCAAAAAGAACAAAATCACAGTGCAAATTACTGCAACGTAAGAAAACCAGGAGTGCCTATACCTGGTGAAAATATATAATAGAGGAAATTGAAATAGTTAAATCAAAACTTCCTTGTACTGATGGTTAATTTTGGCTAGCTGTAATGCAGATGTATAAAGCATCCTGCATTTGGATGCCCAGGCCAGACAGCACAGCCATTGATGGAAGAGCAAAACCCACCTGCCTGGCACAGTCCTGAGTGAACACAGAGGAAGGAAACAGACAAATAGCTGGTTCAATCCCATCTCTGCCCCTCTGAGGACAGCTGAGCAGATATGAATGGGAGAAAACAAACAGTTCCCCAGCAAAGGAGCTGGAATAATTTCCTCTCTTCTGCCCATCAGAGCAGAAGTAGAAGGGAGCAGAGTGCTCCTTCTGGTGCTGGGAAGCAAGTTATTGATAAGAGTGAATCTAATGCCAAATTCTTAATCCTTAGAGAGCCACCACTTTTCTTCAGAGCTCAACCAGGGTCAGAATATTCCATCTAACTCTTCCTTCTCTATTTTCATCTATTTTAGAAAAGAACTTTTAAATCTATTTTTAAAAAGGAAGAAGTTGAATACTAGTCAAATGTAACATTCTAAGCCAGTGCTTGGCTACTGTAGTTTTAATATATTTTGAATTATGTCATATTTCTAATTAAATGGGAAATGTTGAGGTTTACCAAATGTTGCTGTAAGGCTACTAGACAATCCAGTTACAATTATTAATTATGCTGTGCTTATGCCTTGAGAGATGCCCAGATACTTTTTTTTATTATTATTATAAAGAGTTAACTCTCCAATGGACACAGAGGGCTGATGATTGAGGGAAGCACTGTGTCAGCTGAGCCATTCAGATTTCACAGCCAGAGGACAACAGCTTTTGTTCAAATGAGACCAAGCATACAGCATGACAAAGTCTCTGGCCTAGATAGCAATAAGGCTGAATTAAATATATTTTGTAAAATAGCTATTAAACAGTATTTATAGTGAGTTAAAAGATATCACCTGATGAACAACTATGCTACTGCAGGTTTCATTAATGATAATTAATAATAATTTGGCTTTTTTATAGCAAAAATTGGAATCTAAGCTCCAAAATTAAGACCTGGTCTTGAATTGAGTCTTTCTCTTTGTCTGACTTTCTGGATTGTTTAGACTGAGATGTGGAATTTGCCTCAATATGCCTTGAGCCTTCCCTTTAATTTTTGCTGATAGGTACTTTGGAGCAGAAATATCTTCGTGGCTGCACAGCAAACACCTCATGGTCCTTCAGTGTGTGGCAGCACTGAGCCATATCATGCAGCAGCAAAAATGTATACAGTAATTATAGATAGCTGTGTTGAGCAGAGAAGTGCAGATAACTCTGTTGAGTAAGCAGTAAGGACAAACTCTAGTGAAAACACAGTAGAGCGCAATCTTTGGTGTCAATGAAAGCACCAAGAATTTTGCAGACTGGAAAAATGTCTCATAATGAACAAGTACCAATGGGAGGAATTGCAATGCTAGTTACAGATAATAGTTCTAGACTGGTGTTATTTAGGATTGAAGGCAACATTTTTTGCTTTCCTGGGACACTAGCAGCAGTGACTTTGGGCTCCTGTTATTTTAAGAGGCATCAGAGGATGTCACAAAGAAAACTGAATGCATGAACCTTCTCAGTCTACTAATTCAGTTTCCACTAGCCAACTAATTGCACAAGCTTTCTGAACTTCCAAGAGCCTGTATTTATAGTAATATTCGCTTATTAGCCAAGCAATCCTTAGGGTAAAATATTCACAAAGGTAGAATTAGTTTCCACAGTTTGTTTTGGCAGTGACTTGTCCTGAAAATCCTTACATGGAAGGGAGGAAAATCACACCACAGGAAGCTTGCACAGTGGGACACCGAATCCTTTCATTTCCTCTTGTTTCAGGCTTGTTAGACTCATTGCTGAGTCATCACTGAAAGAATCTGAGCTTTTTCTAAGAAAACAGCAGCAGTGAAATCTCAGCAAAGCTGAAGGGAATCCCACATATACCTGAGTGCAGAGCCTCTGTTTTATTTGGTAAGAGACAGCCTTGAATGCTTGATGCCCTAAAGCTGTTTTTTTCCAGACTCTTTCACTGTATCGTAATAAAGAGGTTTGCTGTTTATTTGCAAATAGCAGATTCAATGCAAAAAGCATCTGAACATCTTCTTTGGCCTTCAGTTGTGATTAAAAATTAGTAATTTTAGTCAGCACATGTTCCTGTCTAGCTCTTAAAGCTACCATGACTTTAGTTGAGACTGCTTGTGTATGAAACCCCAGTATCAGAACAGCTGGCAAACTGGTGCTTCTTTCTCTGCACCTCTGTGCCCTCTACAGAGCAAGGCTTTGAGCCTGTATGCCCAGCACCTCTGTTTGGAAACTGGCAAGTTTAGCAGATATCAGAGGCTATATCCTTTCCCAATTAATTTAATTGCACATAAATTGCATTTACCCATACATTGTTGAACGCTAACAGTTATAGGGGTGTTTCAACTGTGTGTTTGCAGCATGAAAACCAAGCTAAGAGATGACACAAGTGGTCTGTCTGGCAGACATTTAATGATCACAGTCACATTCTTACGTGCTCGCAGGAATTCTCACTTAGCAGTTGCCATTGTCACTGTTTCCGTTACTGTTACTGCTTGTTGACAAGCTGTAGCTGCTGCAAGACAGACCTTGAGACTCCAGACATGGGAGAGGTTGGGCTGGAGCAGAGGACTAAGGTTAGAGGTCTTGTGTGTGTTTGGGGGTGTGAGAGTAAGATATTTTTAATAATTCTATTTAGAAGACTATGTACAAGAAGGTGGTTCAATTTTCTATTTTAGACACATTAGTAACTTTGAATTCCATTCCTTATAATGAATTAAGAAAGTCAGATATCTAAACTCCCATTTCCAAATAATGCAATCAAATAATCGAAAATCAGGAGCCTCCAGGCCCAGGAGTGTAACAACTTCTGATAGAAACAAAATCCCTCTAAGAACAAGTAGGATAAAGGTTATGTCCATGTTTAGGAAACATCTATTTTTCCATCTAATCTTTTAGATGTCCTGAGTATACGTTGCATTTTCTTTCATTTCTCATCCATTTTATAAACTCCAGACCTTAAAGTTCTCATTGATTGGAAAAGAGGCTGGTAGCTGTTTCTTGCTCACTGTTATATAATTTTGGAAATAATGAAAAGTCTGGTAGTTGTGTTTTAAGGATCTTCACATACTGCTGCACTTTGCTTTAATGTAAATGCCTGTTGTTCATGGAATTTTTAAATTGCTGTTATAACTGATGTATGGCCTCTACTGCTTTTGTTCAGAAAAACAAGTAGAATCAGGCCCTCTTCTGTAAATAAGATGTCTAATAGTCCAGCTTCTGTCCTTAGATTCATTGAAGGATAGACCTGGAGCAAATTCTCTTAAACTGCCCAGAATTTACTTGTAGCTGTGAACAGAATTACTAAAACCTGCCTTGCTGCCCCTCTCCTTTGTAAATGCCACACAATTAAATCTTTTAAGCAGTTTTTATGTAAAATGCAAAGTTTTCTTCTACAAATTGAATCTTAAACCTTGAAAAGTGTTACCTATAAAAGAAAGTTCCCTTCAAAAAGGAAGGGAAAAAAGAGAAAGGAAGGGAAGAAAGAGAAGGAAAAGGGAAGAAAGAAGAAAAAAAAAAGTTATAATTATAACATCCAATATTTAGAATTTTGGGGAAATGTCATTATTTAAACACATTTTTAATGAGAAAATGTCATTATTTGTAATTTTTTTTATGTCTTGGGAGTTGAACAATGACTCATAATTGAATAATTGTGATAGTCGATTTAGGCCTTAACTGGTAAAACTATTTCTAAATCCCATTTAAAATGGAATTGCTATCTGAATTTCATTAGAAAGGAAACATAGAGTTGAATTGTCTATATACAGTTATATATAATCTATATTTAGTTAAAATATTATGCTGAAGTAATAAATAATTTTAATTTAGGGAGGTATAATTTTACATGTGAATTTTTAATGAACATTAGGTAAATAATCTCAAACCACAAGCAAGTGGTTTGAAGCTGGGAGTGTTTGAATGTCTATATTTCTGTAGCAGAGGATCTATCTAGACAGCTTTTTGTAGCAATGTCAGTCTTCTTAAACACAGCTCTTTTCCTCTCTGGAGGTGCTGTGCCCCAGGGGCATTTGACTGTAACTCAAAGTGTACAAATGTCAAAGCCCTAAAAGCATCTATTTTGCTTTAAGAAACTTCAATGAGCCTTAAGAGGAGCTATTTTGGAAAAAAAAAAGACAGTGATATTTGTCCTTCCGGTGCTAGAAGTGTGAGAGGTGAAATCCATTGTTCATAACCACTGTATTTCATCCCTAATGTCTCTTTTTTAGCATAATCACACAGCCCACAAAAGAAAAAAAAAAGTTGGAATTCATCATCTCAGGAATGGGATGGGATAAATCCTCTCTCCAAGTCATTCTGCAGAAGATGCTGCCAGAGGCCTGTGTGCACGTGGAGTCGTGCCCTGGCCTGTCGCCTCAGTGTTACAGTAACAGGCACCCTAAACAGCATAAAATATTCAACTCTTCTTCAGGAAAAATTCACATTCAAAGCTCTTAAACTTTTTCGACTTTTCCTTCATCCTGCCATAGAACTGAAAGCTCTTTTTTCTTTTTACTGTGATCACAAAAAGTCTGATTTTTTCATAATGGATATTATCCCTTAGTAGTTCTCAAAATGACACCTAAGACTATTTCTCTTACCCATGTCCCAACTTCTCTTTGCCTCCTCAGTGAATCTCCCTGAACTACAAGGTAAGCAATATCTTGAAGAAACTCCATGTGAGATCAAATTGAAATTAATTTAATCTGATTTTTAAATTAGGATGTCAGAAAAGAAAACAGACAATGGCTGTGATGGAGGATGGCCCCATCGTCCTATCCCATCAGCCTGTGAAGGCCAGGCCTCAGATGTCAGGACAAGCTCTGAATGTAGGACTTTAAATTCTCATAATGTAGGACAAGTTTTTATTGGTTCAAGTAATGTATGTAGTTCAGTTTCCTTCAAGGATTGCCCATATGAGAAAGAGTTTTTGTGAAAGGGCCCAAAAGATACAGCAGAGCTCCACAATTTGGCAGTGAATGTACATATGAAAGTCCTCAATGGAAAATATACCTCTCAGGCAACAATAGTCATTTGTCCTGGTCCAAATATGGGCACACCACTCTGCAAGGCTTTCATAGCTGAAACGACAAATCCACTTTCATGGTCTGTGACCCAATTGATTTAAACTAGGTCATTTCTATTGTTCCTGCTAACAGTACGTGTGAGCAGTGCAGGAATCCACAAATGCATGTGGTTGAGGACTGTCTGTAAAGTTTTGGGGTGGGACTGAAGCTGTAGCTTAGCTCTCCGTGTTACAAACTGATTTATGTATTGCATGGGCTCAATCTAGACTGACAATTTACAGCATTGCATAACCTACTGTAATAAGAATTTGTACAACTTAAAACACTGAGCAAAAGTCTCTATTCTACTCATGCATGTTAAGTGGCACCAATGTTGAAGGAATCATACCCGTGTATCTGAAGACTGCACTGCTTGTGTAGCCAGACTGAACAGGCACTATCTGGACAAAGAAGAGCCCTGAAAAGCAGGGGTATGCAAACTAAATGGCATTTGCCCATCTTTTTGTCTGGTAATTTAAAATCTACAGGCTGTTTTGTTTTTAAAATGAGATTCAGTTTTCATACAGATACTGGTTCCTAGTGAAAAAGGGAACTCAAGCCTTAAATTAGGCACAAAAGAAATATGGCTTGCAATTTTTTTTCCCTCAGAGTTTTTCAATTGTGCCTTTCTTCTCTTACACTCTTCACTGTATTTCTTTCTTTTTGTCCACTGTACTGTATTTTTAAAAATTTTTTTCATTAGTCTTCCCTAAGTACATTGTAACATAAAACCCTTTACATTTTAATAATGTTTTCAAACTGCAGTGTTTAAAGGATATTTTTGTTCTTGTAGAATATTACTTTTTATGAAAATGAATACTAAACCCATTACGTTTTGAACAGAAAAATAAACTGAATTTTTTTCCCATTGATTTAGATTACAATTTACATTGCATTGTCCAATGGCTGTTACAATATTGTGTAAATTTTTAAAAAGCCATCTTGATGTTGTATTTATGTGCAAATATACCTAGACAGCTAATTCTTAGCAGCTGTTGATAGGAAAGATTCCTTCAGTACTACAGCAAGACCTGTCGTAAAATCTCTCAAGAATGCACAGGAATAGCAAACCCGCACAGAGCACACAGTTCTCCTCTGCCTTTGCTAGTCTGTCAAATACAAAACATGACAAACTCCTGAACTGGCTGTAAATAATTTCTGATACGTGAATATCACTCTGCTCAGCTAGAGGAACTAACACACTTCCTATTGCTGTTTAATTTTGTTTATGAAAGAAAAAAAGAAACACGAAAAGAAAGAAATACCCTGACCTTAGGAACCTTCAGGAGGTGTAGGAGACAGAAGTACGGAGTTAAGTTTATGAAATTGTTCCATTAATAGTTGTTGATTTTATTTCCACTCTTAAACTCTAGAGGCCTTCACAAATGTAAACCTCACGAGCAAAACAAAACAAAACTCCTGATAAAGGAATCGGTGTCTTTAGCATGATTTGTGTAATGTTCTATTGACGTAAATTCAAGAGCTACTCTGTTCTCTTGTCAATTGCTGACACATTATTTTGTAAAACTTAAGATGGGCTTCTGATTACTGCTTAATGTTGCAATATATTGGGCCAACCATTTGCTGCTGACAGTCAAATACTTTTCAGAGAGAGAGAAAGAGAGCAAGGGAGATAGTGAGAGCTCAAGGGTGAGAGCTATGCCCTTCTAGCAGGACTGTTTTGCAGCTGTTGTGTACATTAATCCAGAGAGCAGATCTCCCAGCACTAAATATAGACAGTGGGGTCATTTTACACGACAAAATAAATAAATAAATAAATAGAAAGTATTTAACTATGGGGTCACGTTAAATTAGGTTTGATTTTGCTTAAGAAGGAAATCCAATTTATGGCATCTTGCCTTAAGGCTGAATACCAGAATGTAAGTATTTCAGAACACTGAGGGAAATAAGTGGGAAGAAGAATACAGCCCCGGCAAGGAACTTTTCAGGTTGTTACAATCTTCTGTTGACTCTCTGGAGGAGTCAGACTGGCTCTGAGGGGTTTTCAGAATGCCACCAATGCTCTTCAAGCCCTTTGTAATGCTGCAGAACATTGTTTCTCTTTCACTGCAATACACACGCCTCAGCACAATTTAAGTCAGTAAGTTTAAAAATTATTTTCTCCCTGTACATGTCTTGCCAGCAATAATTAGAGTTCAAATACACATGCTCATCAAACCCTTCTGCACCTGTGCTGCAAAATCAAAATGCAGACCGATCTAAAGTTGAGGGATTACCTTTTTTAATTCCTCCAGATGTTGCTGCCCAACCCTGGCAGTTAGTAGCGACGACAATTATCCAGAAGTGTGAGATAAAAGTTAAAGAAGCGAGGGGATTCTTCGAGTCCTCAGGAACAGAAACAGCTAGGAGTCCATACACTGAAGGAAGTTAACCTTCGTTATTACGAGGATGGCTGTAAGGAGCTGGACAACCTGTCACCACCGGAGCAATAGCATTTGTCAGTTTGCAGGTCCCAAGTTATTTTGAGCGGCGTAAACCATGTGCCCGCAGAGCATTCCACCTCATTGGACAGGGAATCCGCTGCTCTGACAGCACCTATGGGCACCGAGTGCCTTCTCCTCACTCATCAAACAGCCCCTAGAGATGCTTATGCAGGTTTTGCTGATTCATCCAAGAGGCACTGTAGTGGCATTGTGTTACTCTCGTCAGCCGGCTTAGACTTCAGCCTTTTAGAATTATTAGTTATTGCTGTTGGCTTTGTGTTTTGATGAGAACTCGAAGATTACAGTCTCTGGGAGACCCATCTGCTGGGGACAATGTGAAAGTTTTGCAACTCCGAAGGCAAACTCGGCAAACGTGTGTGATTTAATAGTAAAATATTCCTGTCTTCTTTGAAGTGTTCGATTTAATAAACACAGTGCAACAATGCAGAAATCCTTAAAGATGGTCTGTCACCACAAATCCTCAAAAAGCTAGAACTCTGAAAATTGTTATTGAGTGCACAGAAATAAACTATTGGGGGAAAAGTAATTGAAAGAGGCAAGTGAAACTTAGATGTAAATAAAACTGAGACATAAATATAGGTTGAATCATTTCACAATACTTAAAGCAGAACACAGAGAAACCCTGTTACTATATAGAATTTAATTTTGTAAAACTGAGCTATTGGTTAAAACCTTGAGTGACTAAAACCTACCACATCACTTGGAAAATGCAGAGACTAGATTTTCTTTTCTACTCATCCTATAAACCAGCAATAGAAATGAATCTGTAATTCTGAACAGGTCAGCTTACCAAAAACACTGCTTGACTGTTGATATTTATTAAAAATGCTCCTCACAATTCTGATTTTAAAAGATTACTAAAATTCCCCATTTATTGTGGGGAACTGAGATACAACCCTTTCTTCAGCTAATGCTGTAATTAGCTGGCTTTATGGCCTTCTCCCACTTCTCTCAAAAGGTTGCCAAGTGATTACCTTTGCTAGAAAAGAGGTTCTCCAGTGGTATGTAGTTCTTCAGAAAGGTGTTTTATGGGGCATAACAGTATGAAAAATCAGGAGTAAAGACAATTCTTCTATGACAAATTTCTGGGTACATTGGAGGTAGTTTTCTTTTGTTTCTCTCTCTTTTTGTAAAACATCACTGTCAGAATAGCTTGTGAGCACTAGTTTGTGGTGTGGTTTCTTTCATAATACAGAAAAGTTTATGGTGAAGCCAGCCCTTCTTTTGGGGACAGGTTAGACACTTTTGAGGATAAGTTAGGCATTTTATGGGTTGGGTGATGTCTAATGTAACTTTATACCTGGAATAAAGATCTAATATATTCTTTATATATCTGTAACAGTAGATGTGAGCCATACAGTGCTGTCAGGATCTGCACATTGACTCTGTACTGCATGCTGCTGTGGCTTAGGTGTTACAGTATCTGTAGATCAGTAGGCTGCAAAGTCTGAAGCCTGTAAAGAAAGTCTAATGTGTCTGGTAAAACATCTGTAAATCTATGTGGACTTGTGCTGAGATGCAATTATTGTAAAATGTGCACAGAGTCTGGCTGAGCTGTGACCTGCTCTTTGTGCATGATATGCAAAACTAAGGAATCCCAAATTTCCACTTGAAGAGAGAGTTTTATTTAAGATGCTAGAATTGCAAAATCATTGAATAATCTGTGCAACACAAGAGCTAAGTGTTATGCAGAAAGTACAGCATTGAGAAACCATAAAGGTTATGAGCCTTTACTGTGGCAAACAGACTGACCATTGTAACAGCAGGTGGTGCAAGAGGAAACCTTCCAGCAACCGCCAGTGAGAGCATGCACAGTAAATGTGCCTGGTCTTTCAGAGCTGTCATCTTGATGGAGGAACATTAGAAAATTTCAGGTTCACTAGTTTGCAAATAACAGCATAAAACCTCTGAGAATACTGTTGTTCCTCTGACAACGTTTTTAGAATACAGTGGAATTGAAGTTTTTTGAACGCTGAGCACTAAAAAAACTACTTCAAGATATCATGACTTCCAGCTTTATGTCCTTTTGACACCTGCCTCTCTAGGATAAGGTGTAGTGTCCTGGAATAAATTACATGGGCACTAATTCTCTCCAGATCTTGTTTATCAAAGTACCTTTACAAGTAAAAGGAGTGAATTTTAAAATGGAACATTGTAGGTGGCTGGTTATCTGTTATTCCATAGTAGGTTTATCAGACATTAGACCTTCAGGATTTATCATAAATAGAAAATTATTGATTTTCTAGATATTAGGATGAAATTAATGAGCAAAGCCTTTGACACTGTGCCC